>NC_051428.1:6585515-6608172 GCF_015228065.2 Penaeus monodon | reverse complement strand
GATAAAGGGTTCGGAGAAACTGTTATTCGTCGAGGACACAGCCTATTATGTGTATTTTTTGTTAGATATACATTATAAATGGGCAGTTGCAGAACTATATACGGGTATATGTTTGTTTATATTTGTTGTTGGTGGTATTGTTTTTGTTGTAGTTGGCATAGTGGAGTTATTATATATAGTTTGTGTGTGTGTGTGTGTGTGTGTGTGTGTGTGTGTGTGTGTGTGTGTGTGTGTGTGTGTGTGTGTGTGTGTATGTATGTGTATATGTAAGAGATTGCTGTACGTAAGCCATCTGGATTTAATTTAAGGATTTAAGTTAGTTATGAGAACCCGGAACGCGAGATAGAAAAAGGTTCAATCTCCTCGATAAGATATCTCTCTTATCGTAAATGAAGTTTTTTGAAAAGGAAGGTCAAAGAGACCCCTCCCCCTCTCCCCCCTTCCCCCTGTGTCAACGAGCCATCAATAACGATAACAGGAGAACAAGGATTTTTACGTTGCAAATCGCCTACGGAATTCACCGAGATCCCTTATCTGTTCTTATCAGTGTAATATCCCGTCCACTCCCCACCCCCACTCTACTCCCCCCTCTTCCCCTCTCTACCCTCTCCCCCTTGACCTGTTATCTCAAAGTACACGAGTGGCCGAGCTGTTTCAACACGTGTTGCGATTAAGGTTGTTATCAGGTTGTACAGTAATTAAGTTGTAGAGTTTGGGTGGAGGCAATGTTTATGTTTATATATATATATATATATATATATATATATATATATATATATATATATATATATATATCATATCTATGTTTATATATACATAATTAAATGTTATATTTATATTCTATATCTATATTTATGTTTATAGGTTTATATATTCACAAAAATATATAAATATAATTATAATAAATGAATTTATAAACATAAATATAGAAATAGAATACAAGTATAACATAATCATATAACATATTTACATATGTATATATGTATGTGTGTGTTGCCGTCGTCGTTATCTTCAGAGCATGTCTTTCTGCGATTAGGGTTTCTTATGTTATGATTAAAGGGAGGCTTAGTTTTTTATTTGCTTCTTTTAATCTTCATTCTCCCCCGTGCCTTCTCCCTCCCCCCTCTCCTCCTCCCCCTCTCCCTCCTCCCTCTCACCCGCCTCCACTCTTTCTCTTCCTTCCTCTCCCACATTCTCCTCCCTTTTACCCCGCCAGCCTTTCTATCTCCTCTGCCTCACCCCCTCCCTTCATCGCCCTCAGAGATAACGCTCTCATCAACCCTTATCTCTCACCCCTATCTCCGACAACCAATAGCTTACCGTGAATAAGTTAAGGGAAGGGAGGGAGACAGACAGACAGACAGACAGACAGACAGAAACAAATAGATAGATAGAAGCAGATATGGTAGAAGAGGCACAGGCAAAAAAGACAAACAAAGAACAAAAAATAGACAAATGGAATGAACATTTTCTCTGGAATTTTTATCGTGTTATCATTTTTGGATTTAACATCGGTTCACTTCATTCAATGATATAGTCATAACTTCAAGTTCAGGGGAGTGTTGGGGTGGGTGGTGGTAGTGGTGGGGGTAGGGGGTAGGAGGTAGGATAAAGGGTCTAAAGTTGCCTGGATAAACGGGGGATAAGGATAAGATTGGTGAGGAGAATACTTGACACGTTTATTGAAAGAGGAACATTTATTAAAAAACGATGATAAGGTTTACAAAAAAGTTCGTTTTTTCTTGTTTTGTAATTAATTTTTTTGTTGATTCTATATGTGCAATTTATTATTAGGCATAATTAAGAAAATATTGTTATTGAAATTAATCGGCATTCTCCATGACAATAACGGAAACATTCATAATAATCATAATGATGAAAATGCCGATGGTTATTTCATTTGATGATAACTGTAATTAAATTGAGGGCCATGGTATTGATAAATTCGTGTATCATGATGACTCTTTGTTCTGATAAATAATTCAGTTAATTTTATGATGAAGGCCGTGATATCTGTAATACAATAGTTGTGAGTATATGTTTGGGAGTCATTTTATGGACACGCAATCGTGCACACGCCCGCGACACACACACACACATACATACACATACATATCAACATATACGCATACACAGATTCATACGCGCGGACGCGCGCACGCGCTTACACGCACACAACACAACGCAACACAGCATAACCCACAACAGAGAGAGAGAGAAACAAGACAGAAATAGAAAGAGAGAAAGACTGAGAGAGAGAATAGAGAAAGAAAACTTAAAGATATAGAAAAAACGAACAAACAAATACAGATTACACCCCGCGCAAATTCCTACCACCGCCACCAACCGTCGAATTCAACACTGCCTTTACTCAGCGAATACAAAAGCTTTACTCACCCACATTTACTCAAAGGTGTCTTGAGATAGCAGACGGAGGAACGGAGGCGAGTGTGCCTGTTGCTTGAAAGGGCTTTAGAGAGGACAGGAGGCGCCTTTGAGTGGGAATGAACGCGGTTGATGGGGGAGAGGGAGGGGGGAGACAGACAGACAGACTGACAGACACAGACGAAATAAAGTGAATGGATGAGTAAGAGAGAAATGACAAGAAGAGGAGAAATGGGAAGCAGGGAGGAGAAGGAATGAAAAAGTAGTGTCATGGCATCCAAGTTGTTTAGTTCCTCGCAGTGAGGCGCCGCCGAGGGGGCCTTGAGGTTACGCTGACCCTCCCCCTCCCCCTCCACCTCCACCCATAACACTGACCCCCCCCCCCTCCTGCCTTCTACATTTCCATCACTTCCTTACACCATTCTCCGTCCCCTCCTCCTCCTCCTCCTGCTCCTGTTTCTTGCTCTTCCTCCTCCTCCTCCTCCTCTTCCTCCTCCCCCTCCCCTTCCCCCTTTCCCACCTTCCCTCCCTCCCACCTCCCTTCCCTCCCTCCCTCTCCCCTTCCCTCCCTACCTCCTTCCCTCCTTCCCTCCCTCCCCCTCCCTTCCCTTCCCTTCCCTTCCCTTCCCTCCCTCCCTCCTTCCCTCCCTACCCTCACCTATAAACCCAGAACAAAGTATCTCTTAACTCTCGGGAAAAAAAAATAAAAGTAAAAAATAAAAATAAAAAATAAATATATATATATAATTATTAAAAAGAAAAAAAAAGAATCCGTAACCAGACATCAACAAATGAATGAGTGAACAAATATTGAACATCCCATCAGAGTGAACGAAGAGCATCCGGAAAGGAGGAGCAATTATTTATAGAATAATTACGAAGCGTTGAGGTAAACAGTAAGGCTGTTTACGCAACGCCGACGGCCGGGAGCGCGGGGGGGGGGGGGGGGACTGACACCGGATGGGAATGTGTTGGCAGGGTCAGTTATGTTGGTAGGGGGGCGGAAGTGTCTGTGTTGGTGGTATGTTGGCAGTGGGTTGGAAATGTATTGATATGTTGGCAGTGGGTTGGAAGTGTTTGCGTGGGTGGTAGAGGGGTAATGTTGTCAGGCGAATGGAAAAATGTTGGGGAATGACTGTTGTGATGGTAGAGTTGGAAATGTTGGCAGGCGAACAGAAAGGATTTGTGGTGGTAGAGGGAAAGGTGTTGGCAGGGAAACGGAAAAGAGTTGTCTGTTTTAATGTGTTGACAAATAGAGAGGGGCACCTGCTGGCAGGAAAAAAAATTGTTAGAGAAAAAAAGAAAAAGAAAAAAAGAAAAAAAGAAAAAAAAAAAAAAAAATATATATATATATATATATATATATATATATATATATATATATATATATATATATATATATATATATATATATATATGTATATGTAAGTATATGTATATGCACATATCGCCAAATAAAGAGAAAAAAAATCACTCGTAGTAACATAACGCCCCCTCCCCCTCTCCCTCCCCCCACCCTCCCCCATTGCAAAAAGCCCATTGAAACGAAGGCGGGAAAGGGGGGCAGCTCGACCCCCGCCCGGATCGCCGTGAACATCGCCACCGCTAGATCGGCCGTCATTGGGGCTAACAATCACGCGATTTAGTGCGAATAGTTTAGTGGCGTTTGGGGGGGGGGGTCACGTTAACCTGTTGCTTCGTTGCTTTTTTACGCATTTTTTCCTGTTTTCATTTTTTTTTCTTTCTTTTTTTTCCTTCTCCACCTTTGCCATCTCCTTTTCCTCTTTCTCTTATTATTATTTCTCTTCTTTTCGATTCTTCCGATTCCTCCTTCTCTTCCTTCTCCTATTCCTCCTCGTTTCTCCTTTTCATTTTCCCATACCTCCTTCTCTCCTTTCCTCATTCCTTCCATACTTATTCTTTCCTTCCTCATCTTTTCTCCTTTCTTCCTCCCACGCTTCTTCCTCATTCTTCCCCACACTTTTTCTTATCCACATTCTTCCCCTGGCTCCCTCCTCCGTTCCCCCCTCCCCCTCCTCCCTTCTTCCCCCCTCCCTCCCTTCTTCCTCCCTTCCTCTCCTCTCCCTCCCTTCCTCCCCCTCCCTCCTCCATCCCTCCCTCCCCTCTCCCTCCCTCCCCCAGTCCTAATGACAGGAAACGGCTGCGATTCCTCAGTACATATCCTGACGTAGGCGCTGCAGAGACCCTTCCCCGACCTCCCCGTCAGGAACAGCTAGAGGAGATTTAGTCCCCAGAGGGAGGGGAAGGAAATGTCTGAGATGGTTTGCTCATCATCATCATCATTATCAATATCAATATCATCGTCGTCATCATCATCATCATCATCGCTATCACCATTATCATTATTATTATTTATTATCATTATCCTTGTCACTGTCGTTATTGTTGTCATTGTTAGTATTATTATTTTTAGTTTAGTTTAGTAGAGGGGGTTCTAGTGGGGGGGGGGAAGGTATGAGTGTGTTTGTTTGTTTGTTCATTGTTTATTTGGTTTGGGTGGTGTGTTATGTATATGGTCTGTGTCTGCGTTTGCGTATATGTATACGTATGTGTGTATGTATGTACTGATGTGTGTGTGTGTGTGTGTGTGTGTGTGTGTGTGGTTTTGTGTTGTGTGTGTGTGTGTTGTTGTGTGTGTGTGTGTGTGTGTGTGTGTGTGTTGTGTGTGTGTGTGTGGATATATATATATATATATATATATATATATATATATATATATATATATATACATATGTATGTATGTATGTGTGTATGTATGTATGTATGTATGTGATGCGGTTCATAAAGCTACAGGAATCCACCTTTTCGCAGCAGATGACAGAGTAGGGGAGGGTGAATTATTGCAAGGGGGGGGGGGGGGCGAAGGAGGGGGAAAAGGTGGAAACAAAGATGAGAAAGAAGAAGAGGAGGAAGCAAAGATGGATCAGAAGAAAGATGGAGAAAGAGAGGTGGAGATGAGTGGAGATGATGGAGGTGAAGGAGGGGGAAGAGGAGGTGGGAGGGAAGTGAATAAGAGGGAAGGAAGAGAAGCAGAAGACGAGGGAGAAGAGGAGGAGGAGATGAATAAGGGAAGAGAAAAAAAAGGGGAGGGGAGTTGAAGGAAGGAGAAGATATAGAAAATTAATGAAAAAAAGAGAAGGAAAAAGAGGTAGAAAAAATGAGGAAGACGAGGAGAACGGGAAGGAGGCAGAGGAAAGAAGAAGAAGAAGAGGAGGAAGAGGAGAAGAACAAGAAGGAGGCAGAGAAAAGAAGAGAAGGCAGATGAAAACGAAAAGAAGGCAGAGAAACGAAGAAGAAAAAGAGGAGGAGGAGGAAAGGAGTTCATTGTCCAGAAGCGTAACAACTTAAATCCGGGACTTTTATTTTTTTCCTTTTCCCCATTGCCCCCTCGCCCCCCCTCCTACCCCCTTACTTTCCCCTCCCTTCCTCTCTTCCTACCCCCTCCTTCTTTACCTTCCCCTCCCCTCCTTCTCTCCTTCTCCTACCTCCCCTCCCCTCCCCTCCCCCCTCTCTTCCTTTTTTTATTTTTTTTTTATTTCCTCCATTTCGTATAATTTCTTTCCCCCGCACCTGGAATTACGAATCTCCTTAGCTCGCCGCCTCTGCCGCCGCCGCTGTCATGTTGCGCGTCAACGCAATCTTGCAAAAATGCAAAGTTGAGACGTGTGTTGCGAGCGGCTGGGGGTTGGGAAGGTGGGGGTGGGTGGGGGTAGGGAGAAGGGAGCGAGGAAGGGAAGGAGAGAAAAGAGGGAGGGAAGACAGGAGGAAGAGGGGGAGAGTAAGAGGGAAGGAGGGAGGGAGGAAGTAGAAGAGGAAATAAGGAAGAAGGGGAAGGTAGAGGGTGAGGGAAAGAAAAGGGGAAGGGGAGGGTGAGGGGAATAGTGGGGAAATGGAGGGAGAGAGAAAGAAAAAGAGAGAGGGAGAGATAGAAAGATAGAGATAGATAGAAAGAGAGAGAGAGAGAGAGAGAGAGAGAGAGAGAGAGAGAGAGAGAGAGAGAGAGAGAGAGAGAGAAAGAGGGAGGGAGGGGGAAGAGCAGAAGGAGAAGAGTGAGTTGCGGGAGGAAATCCTGTACTAATTCTGTAATGTTGATACTGTTGCTTTTTATGGGGGGATGGGGGGGTGGATTTGTATATGCCATGTGCTTCTCTCTTTCGCCTCGAGCGCCTGTTCCCTATTCCTCTCTCTCTCTCTCTCTCTCTCTCTCTCTCTCTCTCTCTCTCTCTCTCTCTCTCTCTCCTCCTTCTCCTTTCTCTCTCTCTCTCTCTCTCTCTCTCTCTCTCTCTCTCTCTCTCTCTCCCTCTCTCTCTCATCTGTTTAGCTGACTATGTATCTATCTGTCTATTTATCTGTCTCTTTCAGTCTATCTGTCTATCTGTTTATCTTTCCATCCGTCCATCTATCTATCTATCTGTCTATCTATCTATCCTCTCCCCCATCTGGCTTCGTGGTGGGCAGGTGGCGGCGTCAGAACTCTGCCTCGTAAACATTCCTTGGCGCTCACGACGGATCCCTTCGGCTCGATTTGTGTTTTGCTTATATAATGTGTGTATGTATGTATGTATGTATATAATATATATATAATTATATAATATATAATATATAATATATATATATATATATATATATATATATATATAATTTTCCCATTTTTTCTTCCTCTTTCTTCGTCTGAATAGTATTATTGCTTTTGTTAGTAAATTTTAATATTGTTATTATTATTATTGCTGTTATTAATTTTCCTCTCCTCCTCCTCTTAGTCCGCCAACACTTCCGTCTACTCCTCCTCCTCTTCCTCAAGTTCCTCCGTCTCCTCCACCACCACCCACAACCTCCTCTTCCCGTTCCCCCTCCTCCTCCTCTTCCTCCTCTTCCCCCTCCCCTCCTTCCTCTCCTCCCCTTCCCTCTCCTCCTCTTTCTCTCTCCTCCTCTTTCCCTTCCCCCTCTTCCTCCTCCTCCTCTCCTTCCTTCTCCCCCCCCCCCCCCGCATCCCTCCTCCTCACACCTGACGCAGCAGGTGAACAACAACCATCACCTTGGCCAGCATGTTGGGGAAAATTGCGTACTTAACATTCCAGTAGGCGCTCTGCTTTACGGGGGGGGGGGTGGGTTATTCTTTCAACCCTTTTCCCTCCTCCGTTGCCCCTTCTTTCCCTCCCTTCCCCCCTCCCCCCTCTACCCCCTCTGCACCCCCCTCTTCCAACTGTGGCGAAGGGTCATGCTCATCACACTTAGCAGAGGGGGGTAGGGGGGTAGGGGAGAGAACGTGGGGGTGGGGTAAAGTTTGTTGTTATGTATAACTTGAGTAATTCTACTGTGTGTGTGTGTGTGTGTGTGTGTGTGTGTGTGGGTGTGTGAGAGAGAGAGAGAGAGAGAGAGAGAGAGAGAGAGAGAGAGAGAGAGAGAGAGAGAGAGAGAGAGAGAGAGAGAGAGCGATTAATTGAACCATGCAGGTATATGTATGCGTGTCATTATGTATGTATGTACGTATATGTAAGTACAGTATACATGTGTGCGTGTGTGCGATAAAATGGATCTGTGTGCATGCGTGTATGTATGTGTAAGCATGTTCGTATGTATGATTTATATGTATGTTTAGCACATGTGTGTGCGTGTGTAGTGGAGCGACCGCGCTGAGAGTCAACGCACTGGGAATCATTAAGGTACTAAAGCGAGTCGCTGATTGGCTGGTTAAGGCCTCAGAGCTATGTCCTGATTGGCTGTTCCAAGGGATAAGGGGATTGTATGCGGAGAAGTTTAAAAGGGGGAAGGGGAAGGAGGAAGGTAGGAGAGGAGGGAGGGAGGGAAGGAAGGAAGGAAGGAAGGAAAGAAAGAAAGAAAGAGGGAGGGAGAGAAGGAGGGAGGGAGGGAAGGAAGGAAAGAAAGAAAGAGGGAGGGAGGGAGGGAAGGAAGGAAAAAAAGAGGGACGGAGAGGAGAGAGGGAGGAAGGGAAGGAAGAAAGGAGGGTGAAGAAGGAAAGGTGGAGGAGGGAGGGAGAGAAAGAAAGGCGGGGGAAAGAGGGAGAAGAAAAATGGAGATCAGAAGATTAATTGATAATTATGGAGAAGAAGGGAGAAGGAAATAATAGGACTATGTTGTTTTTTAACCTTTTTTTTCCTTTTTATCCAAATCATAGTTCCTAGGCCTATATCCAAAGAAAGGTTATTTTAGAATCAGGATAAAATAACCTCGCCAGGATACTGACAAAAAAAAAGAAAAAATCCATAAGAAAAGAAAATTGGACAAGGAGACAATAAGTCAAAGGAAGATAAAAGTTTATTGTGATAAATAAGGAAAAATAATGAAACGTTCATTGCATATGTTGCAGTGTGAAATTGTTCTCGTTGACACCTTTATTGCTATGGCCAGCTAAAGGAAGAGGGGGAGGAGAAGGAGAGGAAAGGGAATGAGGAAGAGAGAGGAAATGTGATAGATGGAGAGAGAGAGAGAGAGAGAGAGAGAGAGAGAGAGAGAGAGAGAGAGAGAGAGAGAGAGAGAGAGAGAGAGAGAGAGAGAGAGAGAGAGAGAATGAGTAAGAAAGGAAACACAAAAAACAGGCAAGTAGAGGGAGGGAAAGAGAAAGCGAGAGACAAACAGTGAGAACGCCAACTATGAACAGCAAAATCGCAGACATTGAGGCCAATTTGATTGATCGATCGATTTAATTGACGGTTCTATGGCGCTTGAGATCGAGGGAGGGAGGGGAGATGGGGGGAGAGGAGGAAGGGGGAAGTAAGTAAAAGGAAGATCAGAAGGAAAGTGGTTAGAGGCAAAGGAAGTGAGAATGGGGACGGTTGGGGGGGAGTAGATTGAGGTAGATCTGGAAGAAGCAGATTAAGAGGTAAAGTAGAGGTAGATAAGGCCAGGCAGTGAGGATGAAGGAGGGGGAGGGGAGGAAATAGCTAGAGGCAGATGGAGATCAAATAGATTAGTGATTAAGTGCTCAATAGATGGGCGGATGCTGTGAGAGGAGGTAGTTAATGGTAGATTACTGCTAGAGTAGAGGTAGATTCTGAAAACGAGGAGGGAAAAGAGAGAAGGTGTTCTGATTTGGCGAAGGAAGGGAGAGAGGAGTAGAGAGTAAATGGAGGTAGATAAGAGAACGAGAGCGTGCGGAGGGGAAAGTGTGTTCAAATAAAGGGGAAGAGGGACAGGGAAAGGGAAAAGGGTTTCACATAGAGCAGAGAAAGGGAGGAGAAGGGAAGAGAGGGGAGAGCGAGGAGAGGGAAAAGGGTTTCACATAGAGCAAAGGAAGGAAGATGGAAAGGGGAGAAGCGAGAGAGGGAGGAAGGGAAAAGGGTTTCACAAAAGCAGAAAGAGAGAGGGGGGGAAGGGGAAAAGGAAGAGAAGTTAAACATAGAGCAAACTAGGGAGGAGAGGGCGGCAGGAGTAGGAAGAGGAGGAGGGAGAAGGAGAAAAGGGTTTCGCGTAGATCAAAGGAGAGAAGAGAGGAGGGAGGAAGGGGGCGGGGAGAGGGGGGGGGTTCACATGGATCATTTCTGCCATTATTACAAGCGTTTGACAGCCATTGCGGTTGTGTTGTGAGACCCCAGCGTGCTCGGTAACGCTCGGCTTGCTCTCCTGAGGCCCGCGTTTGTCTCTTGCCCATTCATGGTATTTACGTCTTTCTCTCTCTCTTTTCCATTTTTCATTTCGTTTTCTCTTCTCTTTTCTTTGCTTTCTTTCTTTCTTTGCTTTCTTTCTTTCTCCTCTCCTCTCCTCTCCTCTCCTCTCCTCTCCTCTCCTCTCCTCTCTCTCTCTCTCTCTCTCTCTCTCTCTCTCTCTCTCTCTCTCTCTCTCTCTCTCTCTCTCTCTCTCTCTCTCTCTCTCTCTCCCCATCTCACTTCTTCCTTCCTCCTCTCACCCCTCTCTCTCCTTCCCTCCATCCCTCCCGCCCTCCCTCCCTCCCTCCCTCCTTCCCTCCTTCCGTTACATCTTCATTTATATTTATCTCTCTTAATGGGAATTCCTCGCAGAAGTTACTCATCCGCGAATTCGACGCCATGTGGGGGGGGGGGGGCGAGAGACATGACGAATTATAATCTCATTGAAATTTGTTGCAAATCATTATCGGCGTAGTTGTGGATATGAGGGAGAGAGAAGAGCGAGAGAGAGAGAGAGAAAAAGAAAGAAAGAGAGAGGGAGAGGGAGAGGGAGAGGGAGAGAGAGAGGGGTAGGGAGAAGGAAAAATGGAGAGGAAGAAAGAGGAGGAGGAAGTAAGAACGAAAGTGAGACAGGGAGTAAGGAAGAGGTAAAAAAGGAGGGGGATGGGAAGGAGAGAGAAAATGGGAGAAGAGAAGAGAGAGAGATAATAGAAAAAACACCGAGGGTAAGCACGAGGAGTAAAAGCTATAATAAATAAAAACAAGGAAGAGATAACAGGGAAAAGGATTGAGAGAACAGGCATGCATAGCGATAAGGAATAGCGCATAAAACAGATAATAAAGGAAGGGTCATGCACAGAACCGGCACGGGTGGGAAAAGGGCGGAGGAGAAGAGAACGAACCGAAAGAGGGAGAAGAGGAGGAAAAGATGAGAGTGGGAGGTGAGAGAAGGGGAAAGAGGAGGTGAGTAAGGGAGAATGGGTAGGGGAGAGAAGAAGGAAAGATGGGAGGAGACAGTGAAGAATGAAGAGAGGAGAGAAGAGGGAAAGGGGGAGCGGAGGAAAAAAAAGAGAAGAAAAGAGAGGTAGAGAAAGAAAGGAGAGAAGAGGGAAAGAAGGGAAGGAGGGAGGGAAGAAGGAGAGGAAGAGGGAAAAGAGGATTAAGAATGGGTAAAAAGAGAGAATGAACGGGTGGAGGGAAGAAGGGTAGCTGTGATTAAGGCGAATAGGGTGAATGAAAAGGATAGAAGGATAGGAGGAAGGGACGCTGGCGAAATCCGTTGAAGGATGACTCACCTACTTAGGATGCGGTTGTGAGTCACGTTGCGCAATGGAGGCTGAGGGTGTGACCGGGGGGAGGCGGAGGAGGAGGAGAAGAAGAAGAAGAAGAAGAAGAAGAAGAAGAAAGAGGTGGTGGATAGAGAGGATTGAGAGCGGGAGGAAGAGGGTGGGTATGGGGAGAGGAGGAGGAGGAGGGGGGAGGGGAGAAGGAGGAGGACGACAAAAAAAGAAAAAGAAGATTAGGAGGAGGAGGAAGATAATAATAACAGTAGTAATAATGATATGAAGAAAGGGAGGACAGAAGGAGGAGCTGGAGAATGAAAATGATTGATTTCTGTTTTGTCGTTGTTTCGGTTTGCCTACGTTGTTGTTGTCGTTGTTGTTATTGTTTTGTTATCGTTGTTGCTGGCATTAGTACTTGGAGAATTTACTGTTGCCAATACCCTTATTACTATCACCGTCATCGCATTATTTCTGTATTACTACGGTCGTTACCACCGTATTCAAGCAGCGATTTAACAGAGAAACAAGTACAGTGAACCCGTCAATCTGGTGCATTTTTTCACTTCTTTTATTTCCGGAAGCGACGCATTTACGTAATTGGCAACACTTGTTTGCGTTTTCTTTGTTTTCCAATTTTCGTTCGTTTTCGTTTTCTTGCCTGATATTAAAATGATGCATTCTTCCAGATTATTATTGTGTGATAGTTATCCCGAAAGTGGATAAATGTGATTGGGAATTTCACAGAGACACGAACAAGGAAAAGGAAAGGAAAAAATCTTGGATCAGAGTATGAAGAAACTTGGGAAACGCAAAGGACCTTTCAGGATGGGGTCACGTGACCTGGCCTGAAGATCTGCAGAGGAATTTTGGAGAAATATTCTGAGAAAAAAAGGATAAAAGGGACACGCGAGAAGAAAAGCGAAGTAGAAGAGAGGGAGAGGAAGAGAAGGAGAAAGGGATGGTTGATCATCTTGTGTGGATGTTTCGTAACTTAAAGATTCTAAGAAGAGAGAAGAGGAGGAGGAGAGGACAAAGGAGAGATTAGTTGTCAGTGAAAGGAGAGATAAGAAAAGAAGGAGAATAAGATTAAAAAAGAGCGATAACGAATCAAGATAATCTGATAATTAAAAACCTTGTTTTCTCGGAATCAAACTCGAGTTAAGCGAAGGAGAATAAGGAGAGAGAAGGAAAATACCTAACGAAACCAAAAACAACCTAAAAGGAAAAGAAGACAAGGACAGCGCTGTGTTGGTTTTCCGTGCTTTTGGGAGGAAAGTCGACTCCATGCGCTTGTAGGAAGAGAAAGACCAAAGGAAGAAGGAGGAGGTAAGATATACGAAGTTCGGGATATACGATAAGGTGGAGGAATGCAATATTGACTGAAAGTATATGATTAGCGGAAGAGGAAGAATTAAAAAAGTGAAAGGAATAGAAACGATAAAGTGCACAGATATAAATCAAAAAGAGAACGGTTGTTTCCGCCTCCCGAACGACCCGACCAACAGCCCCAAGAAACTCAAAGAAACAAAGGGAACGAGAAGCAACGTCGAGATGGAGTGGAGGCTGAGCACGCTGGGCACCGGGCGGGCGTGGACGGCGGGCGAGCTCGTGCCCAGGGCCAGGGACTTCAAGCTCCCGCACACCGACTCCGGACAGAACTCCCTGGAGTACTGGGACTACTCCGTGGAGCTCGAGATGCTCAAGGGGCCCGAAGGTGAGTGGCGCAGCCGTGCCTTCTTTTTATTCCATTGCCTTTCGTATGATTTCATTTTCTTTCGGTACTGTTCTTTATTCTTTTTTGTATTTTTTTCTTTCTTTTTTTCTTTGTTTTTCTTTTATTTTTCTTTATTTTTCTTTATTTTTTCTTTATTTCTTCTTTTCTTGTTCTCTATTTTTCTTTATTTTTTCTCTCTTAGGTTTTTCATTTTTCCATTTTCGATCAGAATGATGATAATGATGATGATGGGCACTGTGATGATAATGATGATAGTAATGATAATGACACTGACAGTAATAACTATAATAGTAATAATAATAATAATAATAATAATGATGATGATGATGATGATAAAAACAAGAAATTAATAATGATAAAAATAGGAATAGTAATAATAAAAATTTTTATAATGATGATAATGATAAAAATTATAGTGATGGTGATGATGAAAAAAATCCTATAGCCTAATTCTAACGTGTGTGTGTATGTACGTATGTGTAAGCATGTATGTACGTATGTGTGTATGTATGTATGTATGTATGTATGTACGTATGGGTATGTATGTTTGTATGTACGTATGTGTCCGCATGCATGCCTGCAGGCGTGTGTGTTATCTGTGAGGTCTTCCGGCGAGCGCCTCGTCAAGGGCCCTGGTTCCCCTGAATGCTTCCCGGCCCTAACCCGGGCGACCGGTTCCTGGTTCCGCTCAATGACGTGATGTGCTTCGCTCTTTGGCCTCTGCTTCGTTGTTTTGGCGCGGGTGTGGCTTTTTGTGTTTTTTTCTATATTCCTCTAATCTCTTCCTTATTTTTTTTCTCGTGTTTCTCTCTCTATCTGTCTGTCTATCTAGCTATCCCCCCCTTCTCTCTCTCTCGCTCCTCTCTCTCTCTCTCTCTCTCTCTCTCTCTCTCTCTCTCTCTCTCTCTCTCTCTCTCTCTCTCTCTCTCTCTCTCTCTCTCTCTCTCTCTTTTCTCTCTCTCTGTTTATGAATTTGTTATTTTTCACTTTTTCTGTATTTCTTCGCTTATTTTTGTCTGTCTTTCTCTCTACGCCTGTACCTCCCCCTCTTTCTGTTTCCCTTGCTGGTTTCCCCTTTCCCTCCTTTGATCACATTTGCCCCTCTACCTCCTTCCTTTACTTGTTACTTCCCAACCTCCTCCACCTGTTTCTCCTCATTCTCCTCCTCGTCTATCTTCTCCTTTTCCTCCTCCTATTCCACCTCTTCCTTATCCATAATCTCCTCTTCCTCCTCCATCTCTTCTTCCTTCCCCCTCCCTTCCTCCTCTTCCTACCCCCCTTCTTCTCCTCCTCTTCCTCCTCCGCCCCTCTTCCTCCTCCTCCTCCCCCCCTCTTCCTCCTCCTCCTCCCTCCTCCTCTTCCTCCTCCTCCCCCCCCCCCTCTTCCTCCTCCTCCTCCCATGGTGGTCTAAGCGTAGACGACAAAGTGTTGAGTCACGCTCCCCTGCGCATGGCTGACAGACAGTGAAAACGAGCCAAAGGAAGGTATGGGAAGAGGGGGGGAGGAGGAGGAGGGGGGGAGAGATTGAAGGGGATAGAGGAGGAGGGGGAGGAGGAGGAGGGGGGGAGAGATTGAAGGGGGTAGAGGAGGAGTAGGTGGTGGTGGTGGTGGAGGTGGAAGAGAAAGAGGAAGAAGATAGAGAGGTGGAGATAGAGAAGGAGGGTGAGGAGGAGGAGGAAGGAAGGAAGAAAGAAAGGAAGGAAGGGTAGGTACAAAAGGAAGAAGAGGAGAAAACCATACACAAAGTAAACCAAGAGCCAAAGCGAAATGAACGGAGGGAGAAAGAAAAGGAAACGAAAGGAAATAGGAAATGAAAACCCAGAAATCAAAATCTTTTCTGCGTGTCGATCGTGGCCAAGTGTGACTGGTGTTCCGCCCGAATGACCTTGCTTGACCTGGCTGTGTCGGCCCGGTGTCCCTCTGCTTGGAATAGGCAGTTTTTTATTCTTGACGCATTGACTCTTTTTTACTATTATTATTATCATTTATTGTTATTATGTTTTATTGATATTATTATTATTATTTATTATTGTTATTATTATTTATTTATTTATTCATTGTTATTTATTCATTTTTTGTTTGCCTGAGGTATTGCTTTTATTTTTATATTTTTAGAAAGGTGTCATTTTTTAAATTCTAAACTTTTTAAAAAGTTGGGAGGGATTGTCATTTTATTTTCGTTGCAAAATGGCGAAAGTGCTTCATACACGCATTTATTTTGTTTATTATTATTTTTTTTTGGGGGGGGATAATTGTTTTAATAATTTTTAAAAATCTGAACTCGGTGGATAGATATTATTCTGGGTTTCCTTCACTTTTTATGGGGTTCCATTGCTAATTTTGACAAAAAAATGCGCTTCACTTTTCATAGGATCTCATTTTCACAAGAGTTTAATATAAAATTGATGAAAGAACAAAACACAGAAAATTAAGAAAAAAAAATCAAGGTTTGTTATAAAAAGTTTTTTTGGAATTCTTTAGTGCATAGAGAGCGAAACAAACAGAATCGCTTATCATAATTTTATATAATAATAATAATGATGATGATTATAATGGTAATAATAATGATAACAATAATAGTAATGATAATAATGATGGAAATGATGATAATAACAGCAACGACAATAATGATCATAATATTAACAAAAGCAAAAACAGCAGACCCTGATTTCTCACTGAAGTCATGAAACAAACCAAAAGTGAAAGGTGAAAATGAAACGAAAATGCCTGCTCGTTTAAGAATGACTGTAATTGAGCAAATTAAGGTGGAGTTGATGTTTCCTGGTGTCGCTTTGTAATATTTTCGGATTAGAGGATCGTGCATGATGGCCATGGCAAGTGTGGTGGAGATATGGGTTATTGTTAAATTATTATTGTTGTTGTTAGTGTTATCACCGTCAAATGCTTGTTGCTGCTTTTTCTGTATTTCGATTATTGCTATTGTTTTATTTAATTATTATTATGTATTCATTTATTATATTTATTATATATATAGTTTCATCATATGATATTTTGATATTATTGATGTCATTACCAACTATGTTTGTGATTGCCAGTATTAATTATCAATGCTGCCCAGCATTATTATCAACATTACCAACACCATCACCCGCTGCCATCACCGATACATCACCACACCACTATTACCAAGATTATCGAAGGGAAATAAAGTCAACACGGGAGATTGTACAAGATAAAAGAAAAATGGGGAGGGGAAAGGCGAATGGATTAGCTCACGAACGCCGGAGTGACGAGGCATATTGCTGGCCGAAAGGAGACACGCCTGTGCTTGGAGGGGCGGGTGCGTGAAGGAGGGGAAAGGGGGGAGGGCGAGCGGGGAAGAGGGGGAAAGGGAGAGGAAGGGTGGATGGGGAGGGGGAAAGGCGAGAGTGGAGGGGGAGATATGTGGCTGAGGGAGAAGAGGGAGGGAGGGTAAGAAGAGGAGGGGGTGGAGGGAATGTGGGGGAGGGAGAAGAGGGAGGGTGGGGAGGGGGAAAGGAAGAAGAGGGAGGGTGGGGAGGGGAACTATGAAGAGTGAGAGGGAAGGGATGAAGAGGGAGAGAGAGAGAGAGAGAGGGGAGAGAGAAGGTAGAAACGGAGAGAGAGAGAGAGAGAGAGAGAGAGAGAGAGAGAGAGAGAGAGAGAGAGAGAGAGAGAGAGAGAGAGAGAGAGAGAGAGGGAGAGAGAGAACAAGAGGAATAGAAAGATCATGAATATAGAAAGATGAAAAGAAATAGAAGAGAGAGAAAAACAAACAGAAGTAGAGCAAGCGAGCTAGAAATCCCGAGCTTATAGGCGAGCGTTCGCCTTTGTTTCCCCGACTTATTTAATGGCCTAAAACACCAACGGCTTCGAGAACGCCAGGCTTTTCACGGAGTCATCGCCGCCGCTACTTTCCCGGCGGTTACTCGATCAGCTGTTTCGGCTGCTGCTCGTTTTTTTCTGTTTATTCTAATGTTTTTTTTTTTTTTTTTTTAGCTTTTTACTTTTAATGTATTTAGTGACGTTTTTTTTTTTTTTTTTTTTTTTTTTTTTTTTTTTTTTTTTTGTTTTTTGTTTGTTGTGTGTTTTTGTTTTGTTTTTTTGTGTGTGTGTGTGTGTGTGTGTGTGTGTGTGTGTGTGTGTGTGTGTGTTGTGTGTGTGTGTGTGTGTGTGTGTGTGTGTGTGTGTGTGTGTGTGTGAGTATGTGAGTATGCTTTCATATACTTAGGCATGCTAGTGATATAGTTGTATTTTAGTTGATATGCTAACAACAAAACCAGCAGCAATCATGAGAAAGCAGTGATAATAAACACGAGGATTATCAGAACGAGAGAAAAGAAGAAAGAGACGAAGAGAGAAAAGCATTTCCAAACCCTTTTTTCTGACGGATGGCTTTCCAGCAAGGCTCCCATAGTGTCTTAAAATCGGTTAATGGGATAAAGAGGACGGGGGGGGGGCTCTTATCTCGTTAAGGCGATAACCACGGCGGTGTCAATCATCTCCGGATGCTGAGGCGAGATGTGATGCTGTGGGATGAAGGGGGAAAGGGGGGGGGGGTTGAAAAGTTTTGTTTTGTTTTTCTTCCTTTTTTTAAGGGATAATTTTTGTTGTTGGTGTGTTTATTTTTAAGGTTTGAATCTTTATTTCGTTTTTTTCTCTCTCTCTTTTTTTTCTTTCTTTTTCTCACTTCTATACCACTCCCCCTTCTATTCTCTCTCTCTCTCTCTCTTCGATTCTCTCTCCCTCTCTCTATCTATATATCAATCAATCTCTCTTCTCTCTCCCTCCCTCCCTCCTTCCCACCTCCCTTCCCTCCCCTCTCCTTTACCCCCCCCCCACTTCGTCTCCCTCTGCTTCTACCTCTTACTTTCCCTCTCATCCCTCACTCTCTCTCCTTCCCTCCCTTCCTTCCACTCCTCTCTCCCTCCTTTCCCTCTTCCCTTCTACCACCCCCCCCCTTTCTCTCCCTCCCCCCTCTCCCCATCTCTTTCCCTCCGTTTCTCTCTCCCTCTACCCCCGCTCACCCCCTCCCCCCTTTATGACCTGTGTGGTTTGCCAGACTCCATCATGACTTCCTTTCGAGCCTATATGACCTCCCATTGTGTGTGTGTGGGGATGCGGTGGGTGGGTAAAGGCATGCGAGTAGGTGTGTGTGTCGTTTCATGTGTCTGTTATGTTCACACAAGTTTACATCCTTATTATAGTTCATTACTGGAAATAAGTCACGCACATCCCGCGTAGCAAAATAAACACACAAACAAACAATACCACTGAAGTACCACCCCCTCACCTCACCTCTCGCCCCCCCCCAAAAAAAAAAATACACGATTACACAATTAACACTCCCTGCCCCCCAAAAAAAACTTTCCCTCACAACTACACATTTATAATACTTTGTCTTTCTCTTTTCAGGTGAGTTTCTGGACGTAGACGTCGGCCTCAAGAATCAGCTGATAGAGGAACAAGAAAAAGAATTAAGTAACCCTTTTTCTTATTCTTGTTTATTTCGAATTCACGCTCGGAAATTTACATCGATTTTATAGTTTAGAAAGATGTATTTATTTTAAAAGAAATGTCTTTTTTATCTTGAATTTGCACTCAGGACTTTGCGCCGATTTTGGGATTTGATTACATGTTCTACCAAAAGCAACCTTATTTTTTAAGATTTTTTTATACTCTGAAATTTACGTCGATTTTGGTGATTTCACTGAATGTTCCTCCAAGATTTTTCTTTTGTATATATGCAGAAATAACCAGAGAAAGTGAAGAACAATAGACCACGGATAAAGCCATAGAATCGGAACAAAAGGGTAATAAGAGAAAAGGTGATAAATAAGACGGCGGGAAAGTTTCTTTTGCGAGTTAGTCGTTGCCAAGTCGGGAGAGGAAGGGAAACGTTTCCGAACCAGAAGGAAAAACGTTGATTCGAAACGTTGATTGAGGAAGATCCGAGTCTGTTTTTTTCCGGATGATTTCTCTTATTCTTGTTCTTGTTCGTTTTACTTTGTCTCGTTTTATTAATTCTGTTTTCTTCTTTATCCTCTTTATATTTTTTTAATGTCTTTTCTTTGTATTTCTTTTTTCTTGTTCTTCGTTTTATTATTGCTGTTATTGTTGTTTGGTCCTTTGTCGTCTTCTTCTGATTATTCTTTTATTCTTATTATTTTTCCTCTTCTTTTTTATCTTCCTGGTCCGTTTTTGTGGATGTGACCTTAATTTCCCTCCATTTTCTCCTTTTCGTTGTCTTCATCTTCACCATCATCTTCATTTTAACCATCTTCACCATCATCACCAACTTTACCATATTTATCAATCTTCTCCATCATCTTTATCATCATCTTCACCATCATCTTCATCTTTATCATCTTCCCCATCTTCACTATCTTAACCATCATCATCTTAACTATCTTCACTATTATTATCTTCACCATCTTTATCATCTTTACCATCTTCACCATCATTATCTTCACCATCATTATCTTCACCACCATCTTCACCATATCATCTTAATCTTCATCTTGATTGTGATGGTATTTGATGATATATGATACTGATGTCGATAATAATTGCAACGAATAGGATAATGATAAAGGTAATAATTATGATAAAAATAAAAATAGTGATGATAGTATGATTATAGTAATAAAAGTGACAACGATTGCAGTGATAAGCAGCAACAACAGCAATAACAATAGCACAATCAGCCGAAAGGTAATTATAATAAGTTGATTAAAAGAATCAGGTGCGCCACAGAAGACGCAGCTGGAAAGAACATGTTGAACAAACACAAGTAAAAGTGAACAGAGATAAGTCATTGAACCGTGATTGAAGAAGAAAAGAAAAAAAGATAATTAACAGAGCAAGAGGATACGCTAATTAACAAGATATATTTGTTAATGAGGAATTCGTGAGTTAAAGTGACGGATTTTTTAAAGGAAGGTGAAATGGCGTCTTGACGAAGAGGAGGAGGATGTTCGTTGGGTTGAATTTTCGTGGGTTTTGTGATGGGGAAATGAGCCTTATGTACTCTTCTTCGATAGTCTTGTTTGGGAGTACGTACGTTGTGTTTTTAAATGAGATAAACTCGTTTTTTCTCTTACCCTTGTCTCGATGATAAGATACTTTGTTAGATAAAGATTGCATGATTATTCATATTTTGGTTGTATAAGGAAGAGTGACTTTTGAAAGGCTATTTGCGGTTTGCCGAGATGTCGGTATCACACACACACACACACACACACACACACACACACACACACACACACACACACACACACACACACACACACACACACACACACACACACACACACAAACAAACGTGTACGTACCTATCACGTGTCTGTAGCCGTGTGCATGACAGTTCCTGTGCGTGTTTCCTGCGTGCCTGCAAGTGCGGTGCATGATGCGACGTTCATCTCCCATCTGGAGGCTGTTGACCTGGAGAGAGAGGCGGGCGTGAGCACCTCAGGTCGAAGGTCACGTCGCCACAGCTGGAAAACCTTTTGATCGCCGAATCGTGAGGAAATTCAAGTGATACGATTAAGGGAGGGAGAGTGAGTGATATAATGAGAGAGAGAGAGAGAGAGAGAGAGAGAGAGAGAGAGAGAGAGAGAGAGAGAGAGAGAGAGAGAGAGAGAGAGAGAGAGAGAGGGGGGGGAGTGGATCCTCACTGGTAACCTCTCTTTGACTAAACATAACTCAGTGATAAGCAATAAATTAGATGTGAACTGATGTGCGCCTCGAGAAAAGAAAAGGCGCTTGATTGCGGGCGATGATAATTATAGGCCTAAAAGAAGGTTATTATGAGGCCGTGACCCTGTGATTAATGAGGTTTTTGCGACGTAGGTTTTCCTCTCACGATGAAAGGAGGGAGAGAGAGAGGGAAGGAAGGGAGAAGGGATGGACGGAAGGAGGACGCAGAAGAAGAAATGTAAGAATATAGAAGGGAAGATTAAAAGAAAACAAAGAAGAAAAGAAAAAAGTAGAAAAAAGAGGAGTTAGGTTTCGATAGAAGTGGGAAGGATTGTTGGCGATTGATAACAGATGCAGGAGAAGTTTGGTTTTTAAGGATTTAGGCCAATATCGCCCTTGTGTCTTAAGGGCGATAATAATGATAATAAAAGATGTTGATTATGGCTTTGATAACAGCAGATAGAAACAGACAGGCAGATACACGGATATATTACAGTGATAAAGATGTTGATTGAGATGGTAACAGTATTAATAGTACTTTCAAAGAGCACGAATGATGATATTCCATTTAACAACAAAACAAAGAAATTAATAACAGTGAAAAATGTTTATTAACCAAAAAGTAAAAAAAAAAAAAAGAATGAAAAAGAAAACAAAGATAACGTAACCGAAAAGCATAAAAAACATAAATCAAAGCAAAAAAAAAAAAGAGAAGGAAGGATCAGCCCAGCAATGAAAACAAACAAACGCGACAGCAAAAACAAAACCACATCAGTAAAAAGTATAAACAAAACAACAAAATGATCATGAGAAATAACAACGAAAACAAAAACAAGTCGACAACGAAAAACAAAAACAAAGAAATTGAATAAACATAAAACATAAAAAACAATAAAAAAACAATGAAAAAGGCAGAAAATACCCTCCCCCAAAAGAAAAACAAATTAGTAAAGTAAAGACGCCGCGTCGCCGAGGTCAAGAGAAGCGAGAGTGAAAGGAGGAGCGGCGCGCGAGCAGCCAGACGAGGTCAGGCGGGGGGGGGGGGGTGAGGCCAGGTCAGGGGGTCGTGCGGGGGCCAGTTCTCCCTTTGGCATCGCGTGCCTTTCGTCCTCTTGTTTCTTTCTTTATTTCATTTTTTTCGTCTTATTTTCTTTTTTCTTTCTTTTCTTTTCGCCTTTTCTTCATTGTATTATTCTTCTCCTCCTTCTTCTACTCCTGTTTCCTCCTCCCTCCTCCTCCTTTTTCTACTCCTGTTTCCTCCTCCCTCCTCCCCTCCTCCTCCTCCTCCTCCTCCTCCTCTTCTTACTATTTCACACACACACACACACACACGCACGCACGCACGCACGCACGCACGCACGCACGCACACACACACACACACACACACACACACACACACACACCACCACTCTTACGTTAGCAACAGGAGTATAAATGAAAGTACTTGAAGCCTCCCAGACAACTCTGAATGAAACCCGTTATAGGGCAGGGAAAAGGGGGGTGGGGCGGGTCAAGGGAAAACGGGGGGGGGGGGGGGGGAGGTCAGAGGTGAGTCACAGCGGTAATGAGGTTGAATGACGCTCTATGTCAGATTTGATTGTCAGGCATTTTGAGCCGTGATTGATGTGGGCTGTTGGTTGGATCGATTGCTCGCGTTGCTATTAAATCATTATGGTCTTGTTGTTGCTCTTGTGCCTTGTTATCGCCATTAGTGATATTTTTTGATATTCATTTTCTATTCGTGAACATAGTTCACTTTCGGAAGGAAATTTCATGAGAGATTCCTCGTCAAAATCAGTTCTAAAAGGTCTAAAAATCAAATTGCTGTATTTAGAATAAAGAAAAGGAAAAGGAACACAGCGTTGATTGATTCTTACATCATACTGTAATTGAAACTCCAATATTTTATTCTAATTGTTTGAAACAGATTTACTTCATTCCTGGTCATCAT
>NC_051428.1:6563015-6580515 GCF_015228065.2 Penaeus monodon | reverse complement strand
TCTCCTTACTCTCCATTCCTCACTTCCCGCTTTCCTTCCCTCTCCTTTTGCCCTCCACCCCCCTTCCATCATCATCGCCCCCCCCCCTCTCCCCTCCCACTCCCGCCCACTTTCCTCTCTTCTCGTATTTTACTTTACATTCCCTTCTTATCTCTTCCTCCATTTTCCTAATGACGAAGGAGGCCCCGTCCTGCGCCGACTGATAACGTCGTGCTTTTATCTGGTCCGCGAATGAGGAGGTCACGCACGCGAGAGGAAGGGCGTGTGTGTGTGTGTGTGTGTGTGTGTGTGTGTGTGTGTGTGTGTGTGTGTGTGTGTGTGTGTAAACATAAGAAACTTACATGTTACAATCTTATCCATTTGTTTCTGTCTTTATCCATCCATCTACGTACAAAATCCCTTTCCTCCATAACCCTATTCGAATCCAGCCGCACTTAAATTCCTCCCCCTTGCTTGAAATTACCCTACCGTTTCCTCCCTGTGCATAATGAGGCATGTCCACTGAACTCCTTGAGACGAGGGGTAAAATCTCGGCCCCGTCTGTCCGTCGCCATATGTCCGTCGCATTCATCGCCTGTGACTCTCGGCCACCTGCTGTAGAGTCGCCAGTTACGTAAGTGCGTGGTAAGTGCTTCTGGTTTAAGTATGGCTCGGAGTTTAAAAGTTCGATCCTCGTTTGCATGTGTGTGCTTGTAATAAGTCTTCATAGAGTCGTCAGTTATGTAAACGCGTGGTAGGTGCACTTGGTTTTAAATAAGGTAAGAGTGAGTTTTAAAATCGATGCTCATTTGCATATGTGTGCTTGAAGTGTGTAAGTCGTACTATTGGGTGGCTTTTAAGTTAGTGTGTTTGTATGTACATATTTAAAGTTATGTCGTACCCTTTAGGTAATGATAGATATATTTTAAAGAGAAACTTTTATACTCGTGTATTTGAGGCAGAAGATGTGCGAAAGATATGTTGTACAATTTTAAGGTTCTCACAATTTTCAATTGGATAAACGTCTATTAAAGTTGGATGTTATTTTTCCTTTTGGCCAAAAAGAAAGAAAAGACAGGGAGAAAGAGAGAGAGAGGGAGCGAAGGAAAGAGAGGAGAGAGAGAAAAGAGGAAAAGAAATAGTAAACAAAGAGAGAGAGAGAGAGAGATGGAAGGGAAGAGGAGAGAGGAAATTCGAATCTGCAGGATAATCAAGATCGAAGGGATAAGAAGTCGCAGATTAGGATATCGCGGGAGGTCCTGAACGTCGTGTTATCGGGTCCTATCTCTCTTCCTGTTATCATATCCTTTACTCTCCGTGGTTTCTTGCTTTTCTTTTCTTTTTTTTTTTTTTCGTTTTTTCCCCAATGGTATGTTCTTTTTATCTTTTATTTTGGCTTTAATGACTCCCCTACATTTTTTTTCTTTCTCTTGCGTCATCGCCTCTCTCTCTCCCTCTCTCTCTTCTCCTCTCCTCTCCTCTCTAAGTCTTCGCTATCCGTATCTCCTTATTCCCTTCCCCTTCCTCCATTCTTCCACTTCCTCCATCCCTTTCTCCTCCTACCCCTTCTCTTCCCTCCCCTCCCCTCCCCTCCCCAAACCACTCCCTTTCTCTCTCTCCTCCCCTTCCCTCCCTCCTCTACCCGTCCCCTTCATCCCATTTTCCCCCTCCCCCTCCTCCTCCTCTCCCTTTCCCCTTCTCTTCTCCTTCCCCACCCCCTCCCCCCTCCCCCCTTTCCGAATCATGGAGTGGCGGGGAAAGTTTTCATGTAATTGGCAAAGAGGTGGTTTTAGGAGCGGTCACGTGACTGGTCAGTCTGTGCCTTTCGGTCTTTTGTCTCTGTCGCTGGGATTGTCTCGCTGTTGTCTCCCCCCTTCTCCCCCTCCCCCCCTTCCCCCTTTCTCCCCCTTCCCCCTTCTCTCTTCTTTTTTCCCTCTTTTCTTTTTTTTTTTTTTCTTTTCTTTTTTTTCTTTTCTTTTCTTTTCTTTTCTTTTCTTTTTTCTTTTCTTTTTTCTTTTCTTTTTTCTTTTCTTTTCTTTTTCTTCTCATTTCTATTTTCTTCTCATTTCTATTTTCTCTCCACTCTCCTCTCTTTTCTCCTCTTTCCTCTTTCCTCTCCTCCTCCTTCCTTCCCTCGCTTCCTCCCTCACCTGCCTCTTCCATCTCCCTTCCTCCTTCCTTCTCCTCTCGTTTCCACGTCCTTCTTGGCCTTTCTCTCTTCGCCCTCCCTCTCCTCCTCAGTTCCTTCCCCTTCCTGCCTTACGAATCGCCCAAGAGAAAATTGGAAAAATAGACCCACGCACACACACACACACACACACACACACACACACACACACACACACACACACACACACACACACACACACACACACACACACGAACAAACGCGCGGCCATTAATTAACGACCGCCAGAAGGTGAGAGCGAAGGTGAAGAGGAGAAAGAAAAGACAAATGAGCGACGCGGAATGATCAGATGTCAAGGCGAAGAGATTGTTGCAAAATGGCGGAAGTTGAAGGTGGGGGTAGGGAGGCGGGGGGGGGGGGATGAGAAGGAATGATAAAGGAGGAAAGAGGAAGAAGAGCAGACTGATGGGAATGCGACGAGAAGGGGATAGCGTTGAAAGAAAAGGAGGGAGAAGAGAGGAGGAAAAAGAGAGAAAGGGGAGGATGATAAAGAAGGGAGAAGAGGGAAGAGCGAAAGAAGAGAGTGTTGGACATGCTACGAGAGGGAGCTCGCGTTGAGAGAAAGGGAAGGAGAGGAGAAGAAAAGAAAAAAAAGGAAAAATGGTGAGAGACAGGAAGCGAATAGAGGATAGAATAAAAATGTAAAAAAAAAGTGAGAAACGAAAATAAAATAAAAGCAACATAAGTAGAAATTAAATGGGATATTAAGAGCATTTCCTCGAACCATTTCTATGCCTCTTAAGCGGTTCACTTCCTCTTGCAACTTGAGACTGACCATTGCAATGACTATGACATGCCGTTGCAAATAGAGTGTAACAGAGAGAAATCAATTGGTTCAATGGGCGGAGCGACAGGTAAAGGTGTACCACGCTTCATGAACAAATAATGATTAGCACAGAATTGCTCATTGGAAGATTGGCGAGAGAAAGAAGGGGAGTGAAGGAAGGGAGGAAGAAAGGAGGGGGATATGTGTGGGGGGGAGGGAAGGAAGTTGGAGGAAGAAAAAGAGGGGGATTGGAGAGAGAGAGACAGAGACCGAGAGAGACAGGCAGGGAGAAAAAAAGCATGGCCTCAGAAGAGACAGAGAAGGTCACCCTACCTTCAGCTTCCACACCACTCTCGTTAATGATAATGACGACAATGAAGCCGTTAAAATTCAGAAACACCAAAAACAACAAAAACGAGTGAAAACTTTAATAGCCATACAAGGAAGACGAGCGTCACCAACGATATGCACAACAGGAGGAAACTTTGGAGTACTAAGAAAAGTAGCACATGAATAGTCCAGGAGGGAGAGACCACGGCCGAGCGTAGCCCCGGGGGGTACTTGTCCATGGCAGGAACATGGAAAATATATTTTAAAGAGGGTTGTGCGTTTTCTAACCACAGGGGTTTGTAGCTGAGATCTCTCCACATCTACCTTTTTTGTCTTTCTCTTGATAGCTGTCTATCTCTTTCTCTCTTGTATTTCAGTCTTTCTCTGTTATCTGATATTCTCTCTTTGAAGCTGGGTTCTCTCTCTCTCTCTCTCTCTCTCTCTCTCTCTCTCTCTCTCTCTCTCTCTCTCTCTCTCTCTCTCTCTCTCTCTCTCTCTCTCTCTCTCTCTCTCTCATATAATATATATATATATATATATATATATATATATATATATATATATATATATATTATAGTTCGTATGTGTATGTATATATGTATATATTTGCATGAATCTGTATTATCTGATTATATTGTAGGGGAAAAAAAGATAATGACTACGCTTGAAACAAAGAAATAGAGGAAAAAGAAAAGAAAAGACAGTAAAAAAAAGTAAATATATATATACATATATATATATATATATATATATATATATATATATATATATATATATTGTTTTATTTGTGTGTGTGTGTGTGTGTGTGTGTGTGTGTGTCTATATATATATATATATATATATATATATATATATATATATATATATATATATATATATATATATATATAAACAGACAAAGGAAGAAGTTAAAATGGGAGAACCATAGATGATAAAGTGACAGCGCTAACTATATGTTGACATTAGTGAAGACACTAATGTTGTTAAAAGAGATTGTGCCTGACGATAGTTTAGGTTATGGTAAGAGAGTTGTTAAAACTTTAGATAATATTGATAAAAGAAATACTTCAAAGTGTGACTGTAATGTGAGCAGTGCCTTACGGATGTAATAGAAATTATACTAATAATAACTGAATAATCATAACTGTGATGACAAGCTGATTATGAGAATGAAGTAAAATTGGTGATGGTTTCGGCAACAATAGTATGGATAATGCGTTGATGATTAATATTCACATAGTAAAGATCGCGATGATATTGACGAAAGTGAAAATGATATCAACAACACAAAACAGATAGAGAAAAGGTATAATAAAAAAAATCAATGCGAGCTAATATCAAATTTATAACAACAAAAAAGGCCTGAACAGTAATTATGATGATAAAAAAATGAAAGACGCGGAAACCTCTTTACCGCGTTTTCTGAAATCCCTAGGGGGGGGGGGTCATGTAAAAGGGGGGTGGACTAGACCATGACAGGACGTGACTACGCTGACCATGTAGGCGTGGCCGATGGGCGTGGCTTAGGCGTCATGAGTTTGGGAAAAATGAGGATATTAATAGTCTGCAACGCAGAATGAGCTGCAACGCCTGCGGTAACAGAAAACAAATGAAAAGCGTGAGGAGATTGTAACATCTTCGTATTTAGGTTGTGTGTGTGTGTGTCTGTGTGTGTTAATAAAGCTATGTTGTGTATATCTCATAGTCACGCTCGTCATTCCGTGTGCGAGTACTTCAGTGATTGGAACAAATTCTTGCACGTGTGCACACATACACGTACACAAAAAATGAGGGAATTCTAAATATAAAACAGAAAGAGAGAGAGGGTGGGGGGACACACACAAATGAGGGGATAAATAAGTAATTACTTAGATCCTGTAAAAGCTAACAACTATAAACTGTAACCGTTTCACTATCTTTCTCCATCATGAAAAGCTGGTTTCTCTGGTACACCACCTTGCCTTGGGGTAAATTTTCATTCATAAACCACTGGCTGCTGGATGGTCACTTCCATACAATTATAGTTATTATTTTTCCAGCACTTTTCATCTCATTTTTACGCACTTAAAGAACTTATTGTTTTTGAACGCGGCAGCTAATATTCAGTGGGTTCTGGTATCAAATTATGCAACGGTACCCATATATATTTTAGCATTTGGCCATTTCTAAAGGTGAAGATTTTTTTTTTCAAATCTGATAATAGTCGCATTGTTTGAAGTATTCCGAGGAGAGTCATGTCCGCGTCGGGTGAGTGAGTGCCTAAGAGCCGCGTGAAGATCATCTCACATCTGCGAGGCGATGAACAGGCCTCCCAGGTGATGCTGCGACCCCCCCCCCTCCCCTGGGCGGTACTGTGAGTGATTCAGGTTCCGCCTTTTGCGCTGCTTTGTGGGTGATCTCTTTCCGTCTCTTTCTTTCTTTCTCACGGTCTCTCTTTCTTGCTTTCTCTCTTTATTTTTCTTTCTCTTTCTATCCTTTCTCACTTTCTCTCTCTCTCTCTCTCTCTCTCTCTCTCTCTCTCTCTCTCTCTCTCTCTCTCTCTCTCTCTCTCTCTCTCTCTCTCTCTCTCTCTCTCTCTCTCTCTCTCTCTCTCTCTCTCTCTCTCTCTCTCAGTGAGTGAGTGAGAGAAAACTATAGAATGAGAGCGAGTGAGCAGATATATATATGTGTGTGTGTGTGTGTTTGTGTGTGTGTGTGTGTGTGTGTGTGTGTGTGTGTTATAATCAGCCGAATCTAATCTAATGGCAGATGTAATAGAATCGCTGTGGAGTTCCTTTTGAAGGTCGGATGAAAAGTGATTTTTCGATCGGCGGCAAGTACTGGCTGGCGATTGCGGTAACGCGGTTTAGAAACTCGGATGTTTGTAAAGGTGCGAATCCCGTGATTGGTCACTCGAGCTCTGACGTCATGTAGGTGTTGTCACGTGACCACATCCGATGAGTGACGTCATGGCTTGTCTCCGGAGGTTGGGGGGGGATGTGACCAATGTATATAAGTTGTAATGAACCGGAATTGGTCTAATGACTCGGCCGCGATTATTTAAAACGTAACTGTACACGGATAATGATGTGTATTTTTATAACGGAGGGAGGAATCGAAATAATGTCGCCTGTCATGTAGCTTGGGAAGGTTAACAGGCATTCACTTCTTACTCGGGAATTGTAGAAAAAATAATAGTTATTATAACTCATTATTTCAGATAAAGCAGTTATTTGAATTGGAAAATTGAAATAGTGTCATTAAAAGCATGCGATCCCCCATCCCTTCAAAAAATATAATAATAATAATTCACATTAACAAAAGGGTATTTAAAAAAATCACGAAGCCATTTTTTATGTTTTAAAAAGATGCATAACTTCCCACGTGAGTTGTGACTCGGTAGATATGATATATATATATATATATATATATATATATATATATATATATATATATATATATATATATATATATATATACACATATATATTTATATTTATATTTATGATGTAGGTTGTAGTAAAATATAGTACCAGTAAATTTGGACGCAGGTAATGTAAAATGGCATTAATACGATTTCAGACTTTACATTATATAAAATCGGATCAACTTCTTTCATTCAGTCAAGATATAAATGAGATAACGTTCTAATGGCATTTCTATGGCGGAAACTCCATTCCGAAAGAACTTTCTGGAACAAAAACGAAAGATAGGAACTGATAATGGCGTTGTTGGTATAAGGAACAGAAACGGAAATTGAGGTTGACAGATGTTAAAAAAGGTGTTAGATAACCATAACGACAGTAGATATAAATAAAACGAAGAACAGAAACGCGGAGCAGAAAGTGAAACACGAAAAAGGCGGTAAAGAAAACGCAGTCGAGATGACGATCCACGGACCTTTAAAAAAAAGGAAGAAAAAAAACACAACTCGAAAACAATAGCTATCACAGTCACTTGTTTTCTTGGTCGGTTAAGAGAAGCTTCGAGTGACTTCAACGCAGCTGCAAAAAACGACCCGAAAGGACCTGCTAGCCAATCAGCGAAGAGCACTGCCAGCCAATCACCGAGGAGAACGGCCAGCCAATCAGCTTCAACCTCTCGCTATTGCTGCTACGTTATTGGTTCATCACTGCAGTGTTTTCGTAATGAAGTTATTTTGGGTTTGTTATTTACTCGTTATATTATTTATTTCCCTTTTTTATTCGTGATTTTGGGTAAAATATAATTTTTTATTATTATTATTTTTTTTTTTTTTTTTTTTTTTTTGTTAAATATTTTTTCCTTGTAAATAGTAATTGTAAATAATCTTTTTCATCCGTATTCTCTCTTCCCTCTCTTTTTTCCTTTTTAAATCTTTATTGGTATCCTTCTATTTTTATTTTCTTTCCACTTGATTCATTCCCATCATGGTTTCATTTTCGCGAAGAGAGAGAAATAAGAAATGTTAGTTGAGAGAAAAATCCCGAGGTTGGTGGCCGAGTAGTCTCGTGTTAGTTCCCACGGTCCAAAAACAAGATGAAAAAAAAGGAGGAAGAGAGAGAGAGGAAGGGAAGGGAGGAAGAAGAATGAGAGGGAGAAGAAGATGAAGGGAGAGAGAGGGGGGTGAAGGAAAGAGAAAGAGAGAGGGGTTGGTGAACGAACAGAGAAAGTGAAGGAAGGAAGAAGAAAGGGAGAGAGAGAAGAAACAAGATAATGATGGTGATAATATCGATGATAAAGAAAAGTGTTCACAATTTCGTTTTTATTTTCGGTTAGTCATCTGTTTCTCTATTCGAGGTGGTGGTAATGACAGTGCTAGAGATAGTAATATTGGCATTGATAATGGGAGCGATGTCGTTAGTGATAGCAGTAATGATAGTGACGATGATGATTATAGTGATGCTGCTGCCTCCACAAAGGACAGTTAGGCAGGTAATAGTAACAATTGTTATAATAAAGAGTATAAAAGTAATAGCAATTAACTAAATAGATGACACAAATCTTAACGACAGTATGACAGGAACAATACGCAAACAATTGAACAAAATCTGTCCAAAATGAATAACGAGCCACAAAGAACAAATTGAGGTAAAATGCACTAAGAAGCCAAAGGTAACGATAACAGAATATCAAAACGAGCGAAGAGAAAAGGGTAAATAGCCAGAGGAAAGGCTATCGGGGCAGGCGATGCAGCCGCGGCTCGGGAGCGGAGGCCGGAGGTCGCCGTGGCCAGGAAACGCCGCTGATTCGGTGACCGCCGGCGCTGAAGGTCACGGCGGGAAGGGCATGCACGAGCGCCCGCGCACATGCACGCGGCCGGGTCGCTAGATGTAGGTAGATGGGTAAATGTAGGTAGAAGAGGCGTAAACGCGCATCTAGATATACTCGTTTACTCTTACATTCGCTTACTTCCTCATTCTCATTCTCACACACGCGCGCGCGCACACACAAAAACAACAAAAAATCCGGAAAAAGAAATGGTTCTGGCGCACATTTTACAGCGCTCGCTGCTCTCCCCCGCGCCGCCCCGAGGCGCCGGGAGCGTCGGCTGAGTTGAAGCTGCCATAAAAAGGCTAAAAGACGTGAGCGCACCGATAACACCCCCCCCCCCCCCCCGCGCCTCATCTCCCTCCCTCTCCCCTTCTGCTCGTTCCTCTTCTCCCTCTTCTGTTTTCTCTCATCAAGTGTTTACTCTTTTTCTATTTTTTTCTTTTTTTTTCTTTTCTTTTTCTTTTTCCCTTTCTCCATCCCCCCTCCCTTCTCGCTTCCCTTTCTTCCTCTTTCTCCATTAAGATTTTCTCCATTTCAATCTCCTCTTTCTGTTCACTCTCTCTCTCTCTGTACTCTCTCTCTCTCTCTCTCTCTCTCTCTCTCTCTCTCTCTCTCTCCTCTCTCTCTCTCTCTCTCTCTCTCTCTCTCTTCTCTCTCTCTCTCTCTCTCTCTCTCTCCTCTCTCTCTCCTCTCTCTCTCTCTCTCTCTCTCTCTCTCTCTCTCTCTATCTCTCTCTCTCTCTCTCTCTCTCTCTCTCTCTCTCTCTCTCCTTTTTGTGTGTGTGTGTGTGTGTGTGTGTGTGTGTGTGTGTGTGTGTGTGTGTGTGTGTGTCCCTGACCTGTGCTCAAATCCCTCTCGCCAGTGGATGGTTGGCAGCCCCGGCCATTCCTTGCACTTAAAGGGGAATTTAGAAGCAAAATAAAACAGACCGCATGTCACAGAAAGAATATCCTTTATAACAAATGGAATAAAACTAATCTAACTAGCAAACTAACTCTCTCATTCACTCTCACTCTCTATCCTTCCTCACTCACTCATTCTCTCCTTCCTCTCTCCCTCTTCCTCTCCTTCCTAACTTTTCCTCCCTCGCCCTCTCCCCCTCCCTTCTTCCTTTCCTCCGTCCTCCTTTCGGTCCTTTCCCTCACTATCTCTTCCTTCCTACTTCTCCTCTTCTTCTCCCCTTCCTCTCCCTTCCCCCCCCCTCTACCCACGAGAAGCCCCCCCCTCCCCCTCTCTCCTTCCAAACGCACGCCATATCTTCCTTGCCTGCCTCCTTAAGGTTTTACTTTCTATGGTCCTCTTTCTCTTCTTCCCCTTTCCCCTCCTCCCTTGCTCCTCCTCCTCCTACTTCTTGTCTTTCTCGTTCGTGTTCTCGTTCTCCTTCTTCTCTCCTCCTCCTCCTCCTCTTCCTTCTTCTCCCTTTCCTTCTTCTCCTCCTCCTTCTCCATCTCCTCCTTTTCCTCCTCTTCAAGTATTTGTGTGTGCGTGCGTGCGTTCTTTTTTTAATAAAAAAAAAAAATCAATAAGAAAAATTCCAAGAATTAGAAAAAAAAGACAGTGATAGTCAACCGAACGAAGAACTCTGTAGGCCTAAATTATTCACAAGATTCCCAGTAAAAGCACATAGGCCTCTAACGCAAAAGGAAAGAAAAAAAGTGGGGTGTGAGGCTTTTTTCCTCGAAGAAAGACCGGAAGAAATTTAATGAAGGTAAATTCTTTCGTGTGTGTTTGCGTGTGTGAATACATTAAATTGAGAGGGAAAGAGTGTTTCAGATGTAGTATATGTGAAGGAGTAAGTGTGTGTTTGTGTTTATGAATGAATGAATGAGGAGAGAGCGAGTTCCGGCTGTCAGAGCAAAATGTTTCAGTGTTGTGTTTGGTATGTTGAAAAGGAAAGTTTATTTGCAAACTTTTTGTATTTTTATCCGTCTATACAAAACGTGCAAGGAACCGTACACAAGCGCAAACACTTAACCTTACACACACACACACACACACACACACACACACACACACACACACACACACACACACACACACACACACACACACACACACACACACACACACACATACACACATACATATACATCGCACGCAAACACGCACGCAAAACCTCATGTGATCCTCCCACGGTGTCAGTGGCCTGTATGAGGGTGAGGAGAGGGGGGGGGGGCGGAGTGATATCAAAAGGCGTGTCCTCTAATGGAGTGGGCGTGACTTTGAGGGAGGTGTCATGTGACTTTGTTTTTTAAAGATTATTTAATTAATTATTTGTTTTATAGTTTAGTGTGTGCATGTGTATATGTGTATAATATAGATAAATAGAGAGACAGATAGACGGGTGAATGAATGGACCAATAAGAGTGATGAAAAGCTAAAAAAAAATAAAGACAAGCAGACACACAGACAACAAAACCGAGTGCGCACACACAAATGAAGACACGTAAGTAAATAAAAATATAAACAAAACAAAATGCAGGCGAAACAGAACAGAAAACACATTAGAATTATTCCCCTTAACCTGTGCATGACAAAACCCCCATCCCTGTCTCATGCAACACACTGACCCCTCGACTTGTGCATGGCAGGACCCGGTCGCCATGCACATGGGAGGGGAGGAAGAGAGGATTAGAGGAGAACGGCGAATGAAGAAGGGAAATGGAATGGATGGACAGGCTGGAGAGGATATGTGAATGAGGGAAGCAAGGCGAAGGAGGGAGATAGGGTGAAGAGGATAAAGAAAGGAGGGGAATAGGATGATATGATAAATGAAGAGGGAAAATAGGATGTATAAAGTAAATGAAGTATGTGTGTGTAAGGAAATGAAAAAAGGAAATGCAGGTGAAGACGTTGTATAAATGATGAAAAATGAAATAAATCAATAAAAGAAGGGAATTAGAAAATAGGATACATGAAGGAGCGAAATGAACGCGATAAAGGTAGGGCGAGTGAATGGTGAATAAGAGAAATGGGGATGATAGAGGGAATAAAAAGCATGGATAAAGATAGAAGAAAGCGAAGTGGACAGGAAAAGGAAACGCGGCAGTAAGATAAGAATGTCATTTCAGACAAAAAGGAGAAACGAGAAAAAGTAAAGCGTAAGGGCTAGGAGATACGAAGGAGAAGAGAGGAAAGAGAAATGGGAAGAGAGAGAGAGAAAAGGACATGCCGGCAGTTCGTTCTCCTCGCGATCGTGTGACTGACTAGGTATTAACTTTTTTAGAGAGTTTTAGGGGGTATGGGGGCGGGGGCGGGGGGGGGGGGGGGTCTGGGCGTGGTTCCCTTGCCGAGAGTCACCGGACTGTCCCTTTTCTACTTTTTTCTACTTCTTTTTCTTCTTCGTCTTCTTCTCCTCCTCCTTCTTCATCGTCTTCGTCTTTTTCTTTTTCCTTTTCTGTTTTCTTTTTCTTTTCTTCTTTTTCTTCTCCTCCTCCTCCTTCTTCGGCTTCGTCATCTACTTCTTTTTCTTTTCTTCTTTTTCTCCTCCTTTTTTTCTCTTTTTTTAATTTTCTTTTCCTCTTCATCTTCATCTTTTTCTTCTTTTTCTTCTACTTCTTCTTCTTCTTATTATTATTATTATTATTATTATTCTCTTTTTTTTCTACTTCGTCTACTACTACTACTACTACTACTACTACTAATTATTGTTATTATTATTATTATTATTATTATTATTATTATTATTATTAATGATAATAATAATATTTTATTATTATTATTATTATTATTATTAATTATTATTATTAATTATTATTATTATTATTATTATTATTTCTGCCCTACCGAACCCTACCAAACACATCATCCCAAACCCTGCCATATCTACCACACCTACCCTACCCTTCCACTGCTCTGTAATATATACTCGCCCATACCCTGCTACATCCACCACACCTACCCTTCCAAACCCTGTCACATGGTCCCTGCCTCTTGTGCCCTGTAATTGCGTACCTCCCCTTGTTGCGCAGAGGCACGCATATATATAATTATATCTGGTTATAAAGTCTCGGTTTGTTGATCATAAGGATCTCATTTGCATCAGGACCTCGAGGGAAATTAATACGAGTCAGAATTCGCTGTGGGGGAAGTTTTGATGTTGGTCTCCTCCTCTTTCCTCCTCCTCCTCCTCCTCCTCCTCCTCCTCCTCCTCCCCCCCTCTTCCTTTTCTCCTCCTGTTCTTCCTCCTCCTCCTCTTCCTCTTCCTCTCTCCCTCTCATTTTCCCATATAAAATAGCACATTCCATCACACGTAAAATCACCAAGAAGCCCAGCGCCTTTTTTTATGTAAACCTATTAATAAACGACTCCCAAAAAATGCCTAGGCCTATGGGACGCTTCTCTTCGCTCTCATTCCCGAAGTCGCGTACGTAGGCTGTTGTTATTTCCACCGTTATTTCTTGCGTTCACTAACACAGGGTCCGTTAGCTGGATGGTGTGAAGTGGCGTTCATTAGTGTTGACTCGGCGGCTCTAAGGGTCCGAGTTGCTGACACCCTCGCACGTGGGGTCTGGGTGTACGTGTGTGTGTGTGTGTGTGTGTGTGTGTGTGTGTGTGTGTGTGTGTGTGTGTGTGTGTGTGTGTGTGTGTGTGTGTGTGAGAGAGAGAGAGAGAGGTGGGTGGAGGTGGATTAAAAGGTTTGCGTGTGTGTGTTTGCTTGTTTCCTGTTGTGCATGTGCATATGTATCTGACTTTTTGGAGTATTCTTCTCTATTTACCTACCTATACCTGACTGTTTATCTAAATCTGTTATTGTTAGATCTATCCCTTTCTCATGGTATACAAACCACACACACACACGCACGCACGCACGCCCACACGCACACGCACGCACGCCCACTCACACGCGCCGGGAGGCCTCATGAGCGAGCGCCCGAGAGCAGCGATTCACATTCACGCGAAATGAATGCCTGAATGACGTTGCTGTTCCCTTCACTAGCTGATTAACTCGTAGCAGTTACTCCCTTGATTAAGTCAATGGAACGCACGGTTGCTTTTCTTCTCCCTCTCCTTCTTAGTTGTATGTGTCCACTGGTGTGTATTGTTCGTTATTCTATCTCTCTCTCCCTCCCTCTACCTCTCCCTCTCCTTCTCCCTCTCCCTCTCCCTCTCCCCTCTCCCCTCCCCCTCCCCCCTCCCCCTCTCTCTCCCTCCCACCCTCCCTCCCTCTTTCTCCTTCTCTTTCTCTTTCTCTTTCACGCACATGCAATATGTGTGTGCGTGCGCGTGTGCGTGTGCGTGCGTGTGTCTGTGCCTGTGTGTATTGTATGTGTGTGAAGGAGAGAGAGAGAGAGAGAGAGAGAGAGAGAGAGAGAGAGAGAGAGAGAGAGAGAGAGAGAGAGAGAGAGAAAGAGAGAGAGAGAGAAAGAGAGAGAGAGAAAAAAAAAAAATCTGTGAGAAATAAAACAAAAACCAAACAAACGCGTCCCTGCAGTCAACACCGTCCTGCCCGTTTTCTTCACCGCGCGTGCTTCCTCTCTCGAAACTCGCCCCGACAGTCGCTGTTTGTTAAAGTCTAGTATATTTAGCGGTGTTCTGTGTTCCGGTTGTCATTAGCATCACCAATGTGTACTCTTGGACTCGCTGTCGACACGTAATACAGTCTATCTTAGTCGTAAATTGTTATCATTAGCGAGTGTGCAGTTTGTGTGTGGGGGCGTATGTGTGTGTTTACTTAAGGCTTAAAATGGTCCGATTGTAAGCATACATCCGCGCGTACCCACAGTCGCACACCTACATGCACGCACGCAACGTACTTTTAGATACATTCAGTCTCTATCCATCTGTGTGTCTATTTCAGTATCTCCTATCTAACTTCCAATACCTAAGAGAGAGAGGGGGAAAGGAGAAAGAGAGTTAACAATAACTGTACCAGAAACACGAAGAAGAAATGTTCTTTTTTGGATGAAATGTAACCAAGGGTTCATTGTGAAGCAAATTTTGAAGTGCCGGAAATGTTAATGATCTGTGCAAGTTAACTCTGACGTTCTGTAAAGAATACGAAAGTAGCTCGAGCAAGACGAATATTTTAAAAGATTTTTTTAAAGAATAATAAAAAAAATCGATAGATTTTCTTTTCTATTTTTTACGTATTAAAAATGCTTGTTGTTATTCATGTTGAAATGAGGGAATTAAATTGGTGAACGTTTAAAATTTACGTTTATTAAGGAGTAGGTTGTTGAGAAGTGTTAAGGCATTTTAATATTAAGTTAATGATTTTCTGAATAAAATTAAATACTTAAAGAAGAGAGAATGATTTCCTGATAGAAGGAAGTACTTCGAAGTGAAAGAAACAGACAGACAGAAAAAGAGAAAAACAGCGAAAATCTTCTCCTCCTCTTCCTCCTTCCTCCCTCCTACCTATCTATCTATCGCCGACCTGAACCAACGAGAAACTATTTTCCCCAACAATTATTCTGTGCTGGAATGTCCATAAAACCCACATGCGCCAAATTTCATCAAAACACACGAGTCACCCCTGAAAACGTGGAGGAATGAAGTCGCTCCGTTTTCAGTTGAGTCATATCAGTAGTTAGCGAAGAAATGTGAAACTGGAGTCGAGGTGAGGAGGCAAGGAAAGGAAATGGGCGTCAGTAAAAGCTCTCTTGGTGGCTCTTACTCCTCTCTCTCTCTCTCTCTCTCTCTCTCTCTCTCTCTCTCTCTCTCTCTCTCCTCTCCCCCCTCTCTCTCTCCTCTCTCCTCTCTCCTCTCCTCTCTCTTCTCCCCTCTCCTTTCCCCTCCTCTCCCTCTCTCCCTCCCTCTCGTCTCTCTCTCTCTCCTCTCTCTCTCTCTCTCCCTCTCTCTCTCTCCTCTCCTCTCTCTCTCTCTCTCTCTCTCTCTCTCTCTCTCTCTCTCTCTCCTCTCCATACACCACACACACACACACACACACACACACACACACAACACACACACACACACATAACACATACACACACACACACACACACACACACACACACACACACACACACACACACACACACACACACACACACACACACACACATACACACACACATACACACACTTCGTTCGAAAACCAGAACAAGAGAGAAAATAAAATCTCTAAGCTTTTGGTAACCTGAAACCGCCCCCCCCCCCCCGTCCTTGCGCAATGCGATGCGTGTTTGTAATTCTAGATTATTCGTTGATAGATGGACGCAAGTCTCGGCTTCGCAATTATGTACGTGTGTGTGTGTGTGTGTGATTAGTGCATGCATGGCCCTGTGTGTTTGTGCGAATTCTTAAATGATACATCATGGCAACTATGATGAAATGTTGAGATTTTGTCTTAAAAGAAAATCTGTGCGTGTTATTAGTTTTTTTTTTTTCTTTTTTTTTTTTGGGGGGGGGGGGTGGAGGAAAGGGTGACGTCTCTTTGCATGACCAGATTTTTTATTTTTATTTTTCGCCAAACTCACTGGGTGTGTCCGTCATTCATTTTCCGAGAACGTTCTCTCGCTGGCAACGAATGTCACCGCTTGCCTTTTTTGCCATTTGATGATTACCTCCTCTTTCTCTCCCATTCATTGGACGAGAATCAAGAACGCATAATTTGCTTCCCGCGAGAAAAGCGTATTTCCCGGTAACCTGCGGGCGGGCGGCGGGCGTGGGCGGCGTGGACAGGAGCCGCGGCCGTGGAGGCGTCAGCGTCCACGGCGGCGACGGGAGCGCAGGGGAAGGCCCCCGCGAAGGCCGCGCAGGCATCACCAGCGGCGTTGCGACGGCGACTGCAGTAGAAATAGCAGCATCGATAATACCGTAAACAAGAGCGACAGCAGAGGGAACGAGCGCCAGGTCCTGTCTCTGGAAACCACAGGAGCCAATGCAAAGGGCACAGCGGCGACACCAGCAACGGTGACTACGCGACATCCGTGGGACCTGGTGACCCGCCGGCCTAGACAACACCCGAGCGCCATCGCCTTGTCTTCTGCCTCCCATCCGTGTAATGAACAGAGAGAAAAATAGAGAAAAAAGACAATAAAGAAAGAAGTGACGGAGAACAAAAGACAGGTGCATGAGTTAGTGATTTTTTTTTCTTTTTTCTCTCTTTCTCTCTTTCTTTCTTTTGAAAAGACCGGGGTAGCGAAAGAAAGACAGGAGATGAAGAGAGAGACACTGTAAGAGACAGAAATGGCGGGAAACACACTAAAGTTTCCCCGTTTTCTTTTTTAACGTTTTTTTTTTCGATTCATCCTTTTCTTACAATAACAGAAGGCAAAGGAAATGAATGATATCTCAGGAGGGTTTAGAAAATAAAAGAAAGATCAACTTGGAAAAAAGAGAGTCAACTTCTTAAAGAAAAAAAAAAAGAAAAGAAATACAATTCTTTATAAGCGTGTGCGTGTAAATGTATGTAGTATGTATATATTTATGTACACATGTATATATGTGCGTATGTATCTATGTACGCATATATATATATACATATATATGTACGTATGTATATATGCATGCATGTACGTGTGTGTATGTGTGTGTGCGTTTATGAACGTGGCCCGCATCCGCCAGCGTTCCATTTACCCGGTGCCCCCTCCCCCCCCACCCCCCGCACGTGGGAAAGCCTGCATTCCTCTGAAGAGTCCGCTGAGAAATGTGGTTTAATTGCTACTGTTTTTTTTCTTTGCTTTTTCTTTGTTTTTTGTCTGTTTTTAGGAGGGGGTCGATAGCGGTCGGGAGAAGAGAGGACGAGCGAGCGGAAGTGCGTGTGATTTAGAGGGGGGGTGGGAGTGGGGGTGGGGGTGCAAGCAGAGGTAAGAGATGGGAGAGAGAGAGAGAGAGAGAGAGAGAGAGAGAGAGAGAGAGAGAGAGAGAGAGAGAGAGAGAGAGAGAGAGAGAGAGAGAGAGAGAGAGAACGAGAGAGAACGAGAAAGAGGGAGGGGGGGGAGAAACGAAATATATTGTGAGAAAAGAAAGAGACGGAGAAACAGATTGAGAAAAAAAAAAGGGAAACCGAGACGAAAATTACTATATACAAATAATGAAAAATAAAAAACATGAAA
>NC_051428.1:6523015-6558015 GCF_015228065.2 Penaeus monodon | reverse complement strand
GTGTGTGTGTGTGTGTGTGTGTGTGTGTGTGTGTTGTGTGTGTGTGTGTGTGTGTGTGTGTGTGTGTGTGTGTGTGTGTGTGTGTGTGTGTGTGTGTGTGTGTGTGTGTACTTGTATGTTTGTTTGTCTGTCTGTCTTTCTGTCAGTGATTGTGTCTGAGTGTGCCTGTGTCACCAGTACTAACTACCGAGTGACGGCTAACGAGCCTAACGGAGAACAACTTCTCAGTTCACAATTAAATAATATATCACATTAAATTCCGGAAACCATACACCTCCATTAACACCCAAAGTAATTACGAAAATATCCATTTCCTCTTATCTATTGATTATCCTTCCCTTCACACACTCATACGGATATACTGTACATAGTTGCCACCATTACCGCAAACCATGCGAATGCGATGATGGAGCCTAGACTTATTTATTAACCATAACAATGTCTGGACTTCACTTATATTTTGCAAATCTGTTATTTGGATTACAATTCTGTACGAATTCTTACATCATAATATACAGGTAATCAGGGATGACTTTACTCCAATCAGCGCCGAAGTCCTGGCTCTATCGTCGCATTCGTAGCATTTGCGGTAATGGTGGTATATACTGGGCGAAGGGTACGCTATACACAGAGCGGGTATCAGGGTGTGTCAAGCGGGGATGGGCATGATACCCTTTTAATAAAGTCAATTAAGTTTGTATCGGCGGCCGTTATGAAAGATCGACGTTATATTTTCTGTTGTTTTTAAACAGTTTAATGGGCTTTCTAGTTATTGGATTTTCATTGTTAGGTCTGTCACTTTTCTTAACGGTATTATTGTAGGGTTGTTGCTGTATTATATATATTATAATTAGTTGTTATCGCAAGCATTATTTTGTTCTACATTCATATATTTATATATATTATATATAGTATATTTATTTTATATTATAGATGTTCTATTCATATATATATATATATATCGTCATTGGTATCAACATCGTCATCGTTATTTTCTCAGAATCTCTCTGAATGAAGCACGGTATTTTAAGTGTTTAGGGACATATGTGTATCAGAATCGTGTTTTCTCGTTCTCTCTCCTCTCTCCTCTCTCTCCTCCTCTCCTCTCTCCCTCCTCTCCTCCTCTCCCCTCTCTCTCTCCTCTCTCTCCCTCTCTCTCCCTCCCCCCTCCCCTCCCCCTCCCCACCACTCTCTCGTCTTCTCTTCTTTCTCGTCTTCTTCGTTCTCCTCTTTCTCTCTCGTACCTCTCTCATGTCTTACTCTGCTCTCTCCTCTCTCTCTTCTCTCTGTCTCTTTCTTTCTCTGCTTATCACTGTTCTCTCTTCTTTCTCTCTTTTTCTCTCCTCCCCTTCTCCCTTCCCTCGCCAATTTTTCTTTTCTATCTCCCTTTCCCATACTCTTCTTACCTCCCTCCTCCATCCTCCTCACCCCCCTCTCCTCCACCCCTCCCATCTCATCCCTTAGCTCATCTCTTCTCTCTCTCAAACCTTCTTCTCTCTCTTTTTTCTCGATCTCTCCTGACCATCAATCTCTATCATTTCTCTCTCTCTCCCTCCTCCTCCTCTCCCTCCCTCCTCCCTTCCCTACTTCCCCTATCGCGTCGTCCCTCCTCCCTCCCTAGCCATCCCTCCAGCCCTCCACAACCCTCCCTCCCTCCCTATTATATCTAGCGGTTCCCAATCAGCACTCCTACATCGCATTGAAAGGTCAAACGTTTCTTTTACAGTAATTCTCGGGTAATTTTTACTGAAACGGGTAATTGCATTGTTACTCCTGTTTTCAATGTAACTGTACGTGCTAGCAACGTAAATAGGTTTGACAAAGGATGTTATTTCCTATTAGATTCGTTGTTGTCATGCTGATAAGAGTAAAATTGGAAATGTGAACGTTAAATGCAAGCGATGTTGATATTGATGTTGATTTTGATATTGATACTGATATTGATATTGATATTGATAATGATGATGATTGTAATGACGATAATATTTGTGATGAACAGTTATAGGAATATCAGCTAAATACCAACGATAACGGTGATGAAGATAAAAAAGTGAAGTATAAAAATTTGCTATTCAATGTGTTATCTCCCAGGAAACCATATATATATTCTTTCTTTTTATCTGGAGATCACGCGAAGATGGACCCAATAAAAAGATGATGAAGCAAATATTACGTCATCCAAGAAGCGCGATTTAATCTCCATTTTGAACTTCCTGGTTTCGTGACCTTTGACCTGAGATTTGGGGGATACGTGGGGAAGGACGGAGGCGGGGTCAGGGAGGAAGACGATAAAGGGAGGAATTAGGAAGGGCGATGAAATGAACAAAGACGGAAGTGCTTAATAAACGGATTTAGTTAACAAGGGAGATTACGAAGGAGGAAATGATAATGGACCAGGTTAGAATTATCAATTTTATGAAGAGGAAGATCACGAAGATTACAAGTAACGACAGAGAGAGAAATGGAGCGTCTTATCAAAGGTTGTCGATGTTGAGAATAACGGTGAGCTATTTATATAAGGAAGGAGGGGAGGAGGAGGGGTGGGGGAGGAGGATGAAGGAGGGAAGAGGGAAAAGGAAGGAGACGGGGAAAAGGAGGAGGAGAAAAAAACAATAATGGGAGAGGATTAAGGGTGGAGGTGAGTAAAGAGGGGGTAGGGGATGGAAGAAGAGGAGGAGAGAGGGAAGAATGACAGGGGTAGAGGGGAGAAGAAGGGGGATGGGAAGGAGAAGGAAAGAGGAAGGGGAGACGGAAGATGATGTAACATGTAAATGGAGAAGTGAGAGGAGGGGAATATATAACAAAATTACTGAAATACGAAAGAAAGAGAAAAGAAGGTAAATACGTAAAAGCTAAGGGAAAGGGCGAGGGAAGAGAAGAGTTGAAGAGATGGCGGTGTAAGGGGGGGGGGGGGCGGAGGTCCATCTGTCCGCGCATATTTGTGGTGTTTTGAACGTGGGAAAAGTCGCGGAAATCTTGACTTTTCGCGTTGCAAATTGCGCTCCGTTTTTCTCTCTTTCTCTTCTCTCGTATCTCTTATGTTAGAGACTGGTGAAGTAAATATACTGCGCATCGAAAGGTTTATTATTCATACTTTTTTTATTTATGTATTCGATATAATCATATTAGCAAATAGAAAAGAAAAGTTTGTAGTAAAAACTTTACGAAAGGGAATTGATAACTCCTATTGATATAATACCAATAATTGTTAATTATATTCTAAAGAGGCAGATATAATGGCTAAAATAGAATATTTTTTTGGAGAAGAGAAATCTATCGCCACAAATAAACTTAACAGGACAAACAGCATAAAAAGACGATCGTAGAAAAAATTAATGAGACGCGTTTCGGTGTCAGTCGTATCCATTAGAATCTGTTGCATCATCATTTGATTCCTTGATTAGTGAAGGTACTCTTTTTCATTAATAACTTTTCTACTTTTGTTATTATTTCTGTTTAAGAGACGGTCGATCTAATGCAAGACGGTGATTAGCATATCCCGTCTCTTAGGTAATTAATCGCACATCTTACCTGGTCGATGAATCTTATCAATTCAGCGTAAAATTTCACCTGATTAATCCTTTCTGATTAAGCTAACGTCTCATTTACTTTATTACTTTTCTTAAATGAACCAGATATTTAAGCAGCTCGATTTCTCCTATCAAGTCAGTCTAACGTCTTTGCCAACTTAATTAAGACCAATCTAATCAGTCCGAAATCTAACCTTATTTACGTTCCTCTCAGTAATCTAATATTTCGCCCAATTAATCCTGCTTAATCAACCTACTTAATTACCATTCTCACCAACATGCTTACACTATAATTAGCCTAACACCTCACCACCTTGACTAACCATTACACCTCTCTTAATTAATGGAACATCCCGCCCACTTAATTGATATTACACCCCCAACTACTGTCACATCTGCGTTAATTAATCTAATGATCCCCCCCCCCAATACCAAGGCAAGGTATTTACACCTCTCTCGTAAATCTAAAGCCTCACCTACTTAATGCTATTACTCAAAACTCATATTAATTTAACCCCAAACATTACACCTGCAACCTACCGTCTCACCTGCGGTAATTAATCTACTGAACCTCCTCTCTCTCTTCCCCCTTCCCCCCTCATTTACTCTCACCTGCGTTAATTAGTCTAATGAACCGCCTCTTTCTCTCCCCCCCCCCCCCCCACGAATTTACACTCTCACCTGCTTTAATCTACTGAAGCAGCCTGCCCTCCCCCCTTCCCCCCCCACGAATCTAGTCTCGCCCGCGTTAATAAGTGCACTGACGCAGCCTGTCCTCCCCAGTACCTGAGCAAGCAGACGGCGGCGCTGCGCGAAGTGAACGACTCGCGCCTCAGGATCTACGAGCAGCTGGAGATCTCGATCCAGGAACTCGAGAAGAACAACCAGCGGCTCTCGGCGGAAAGCGCGGCGGACAAGAAGAAGATTAAGAAGTGAGTGCGAGGGTTTTTGCTTTGTTTTTTCTTATTATTGTTGTTTAGTTTTTTTCTTCTTCTTTTCTTTTTCTCTTTTGATATCGTGTTTTTGACTTGATATAGTTTCGTTTGTGTGTGGTTTCGTGTTCTGTTCGTCTTTATGTCTGTTCTCTCTCGTTTCTCTTTCTCTTTATCTGTCTACCTTCCTCTCTCTCCCTTTCTTTCTCTGTCTATATTATCTTTCTCTCTCTCTCTCTCTCTCTCTCTCTCTCTCTCTCTCTCTCTCTCTCTCCCTCTCTCCCTCTCTCCCTCTCTCCCTCTCTCCCTCTCTCCCTCTCAGTATCGCCCCTCTCTCCCTATCACTCTTTCTTTATATATATTTACATCTCCCTCCCCCCCCCACAGCCTGTGCAGCACCCTCGAGTCCCTGGAAGCCCGATGCGATGAGCTGCAGAGGAGCCTGGAGGAGGCGCGGTCGGGGGCGCAGCAGCAGCAGCGAGGGAGGAACAAGCGCAGGTCCCTTATCCTCGACGAGCAGAACCTGCGCCGTTCTCACTCGTGCGAGAATACGCCACAGGTGAGCGGGGGGGGGAGGGAGGGGAGGAGGGGATGGTGGGGGGAGGGGGTAGCTGATGGGGAGTGGGAGGGGGAGGGAGGGAGGGGGAGGTGAAGGGGGGAGGGGGTGAGAGGGAGGGAAAGGGGGAGGGGGATGAGAGGGAAGAGAAGGGGGAGGGGAGATTGGTCTGAGAAGGTTGAGAAGTGTTTACATATTTCCTTCTTTGTGTGTGTGTGTGTGTGTGTGTGTGTGTGTGTGTGTGTGTGTGTGTGTGTGTGTGTGTGTGTGTGTGTGTGTGTGTGTGTGCATGCGCGCGCGTTTACAGAGTACATGTGCGTGAGCGTGCGCTTGTAAGCGCGCATGCACAGGGCCTATGATATGAATTTTATCAGGGGGATTTTCAGCATTTCCCATGTATTAAAACATAATCCCAGGAAATTCCCCTTTATAGAAATACCAAATCGGTGACATTTCAGGAAATTCTCAATGCCCGATGCACTTCCACTCAGAGGCCGTGTGTGCGTGTGCTTGTGCGCGCACGTATATGTGCGTGTCTGTGTGTGTGTGTGTCTGACTGTCTCAGTGTTAGTATCTGTGTATCGGTCCCTGTGTTGTGTGTGTGTGTGTGTGTGTTGTGTCTGTGTGTGTGTGTGTGTGTGTATCTGACTGTCTGAGTGTTTGTATCTGTGTATTGGTCCCTGTGTGTGTGTGTGTTTGCATGTATGCGTGAGAAAATTCTTAATTTTTTTCTCCTCATTTTTATAAGCCATTGTATTTTACTTTAACATATATTTGTATTCTGCTAAAATATACCGTACGATTTGTATTATATTTCTTAAATCAGTATGCTTCAGTTTTCTTTGATTTTTTTTTCTTCTGTAATTTCATCATTTTCAGGATAAATCACGAGCATATCTTGAGCTGTAGTATATTTAGATTATGGATTACCGTAAGAGAGATTATCAGAATTTCTTTACATTGTAACTTATATTCGTTGAAAAAGTATTTTGTGCTCGATAATTTCAACATAAAAAATAACACTTCCTTCATCTAATTAAGTTCTTTTTAGATATTTTTCCTCTGAAATTATGAATTTATATTTTGCATACCTTTGTTATTTCGATATAGCCTATAGCATTACGCTTTTCCTTTTGGGAATCAAGCATTTCCTCGTTGCTTTTACGAATTTCTAACTCGTGTTTCGTACACCAGGAGGAAGCCCCATGTACGGTTTTCCAGGTAACGCTCTGCTCTCCTCTCTTCAGCATCCCTTCTTATTTGATTTATTTTTCCCTCTCGGAGCTTTTAAAAATTGATATAGGCGATTTATGAATCGGGAATGGCTTAATTTTTTTTTTTGGAAACTGTTTTGTGTAATGGTGTATATATATTTTTTTAACCCAAACCAGGTTGATATTTTGGTAATATGTGTGATACTGTAGATTGTGTGTCTTGGAATTTTGGTGAAATAATAACATGTATTCATTTATGATGAGTTATTTTAAGGCTGTTATTTTATTTCTTCTAAATCTGTTGACCATTTCAGTGCTTCAGAAAAAAAAACTAAGTGAAATTATTATTATTTCTATTACTTTGCCTCTTGATTTCATATATATATATATATTTTTTTTTATTACTTTTATTAACTTATATTAAATTTATTCATATGCTGTGTAATTTAGTATATATAATGATTTATTATATATATATATTTTTACTGGTTTCGTATATAATAAAATATTTTTTTTTTTTTTTTTTTTCCATTACTAATTAAGCCTGTGTAATGTGTGAAACTGGATATAGAATTGTTGTATGTAACATGATACAAATTTGAAAGTTCATTCATTAGCTGAACTGAATGGCAAAACTTTACTCCTAATTTTACAACACTATAATTTCGTTCTTATTATTGAATTATGTCAATTGCAAAATTTTTTATATACATTTCGTGAATTATTAATTGCAATTTAAACAATGTTATTGAAATATAATAATACAAGGAACGTTTTATCATATACCTTTCTTGCATTAGAATTCACGATGTAAATTTTTTATATATCTAAAACATTAAGAGAATGTTCATCACTAATTTCAACATTAATTGAACTCAGTCTGTTCTGATTGAACGTAATGGTGTAAATATGTTATAACTTACACAACAAAGAACATTTTTATTCAAAGTCCAGCCATGGAAAGGGTGACGATTCAATTCATTGAGAGTATGGACATTCTGAAACCTTTTAAGAAAGCAAACCATTTCTTACATAAAAATGGAGATACTTATGTATTTCAGAATATGTTTCTCAAAAAAAATCTAAAACCTAAAAACTAAAATATTCTAGGACTGAAAAAAATAGATAGAGAAATTTGAAAAACAATATCTGTGTTCTTTTTCGGCCAAGAACTCGGAAGAACGAACGGCCGAGGAACTGGAAGCGAGGTCGAAGATCGAGGAGCTGCAGGACAAGATGAAGCTCCTGCAGAAGGAGAAGGAGTCGGAGATTCGCAAGAAGGAGGAGCTGGAAATACAGCTGGCATGCATGTCACAGGTGAGGACAAGCACGCACACGCATACACACACACACACACACACATTTAAATATGCATATAAACATACATACATATATACGAATGTTATACAGTATTTTGTGTGTCTGTCTTTTTCTGTTCTATTTTACTGTAAGCATCACCATCTATTTGCAGTATCGATATTTGTCTTTTTTCACTATTTTCCCAACACATTTTCCGCTAGACTCCCACTCACTCACTCTCTCCCTCCCTCTCTCTCCCTATCTCTCCCTCTCTCTCTATCTCCCTCCCTCCCTCTCCCTCTCATTTGCTTACCAAAGAAGGAAACTTTCCCCCAGACAGCGAGTGCATTCGCTTTGTGTTGCAGGAGAATGCCGTCCTCAACGACCAGCTTATGATCCTGCGGGAGAAGGAGGTGAACCTGCGATCCTTCGACGAGGAGTTGGCCTCCCTGGACGACGCTTCCTCAGGGAGGCTCTGCCGCAAGGTGGGGCGCTGGGCCTCGCGATTTCTCTTCCTTCACTGTTTTAGGCTTTTCATTTTTTTAGGTTTGGGTTTTTGTGCTTATTTATTTTAGAGATTTTTTTATGTTTTAACAAAAACTTTTTCAAAACAAGAACTTTTTCAGTGTTTTATTTTGTCTTATTTTTGTATCTGTTTTGAGGTAGTTTTATGCTATTATTTCATTTTAGAGAGATTTGAAGCACATGTCAATTTTATTTATGTCAGTATGAAAAGGTTATTGATATTTATTTTTTTTTTTTTTCGTATTTTAATCCCCTTTGTTGCTAACAATCTGACTCACTCACCCCATCTCCCCTTCTTTCCCCTCAAAAACAGTGTCTGGGAAACGTGGACGAGACGGCGAGCAACCCGACCATCTACGACCTTCAGGACAGCATTGAAGACACAGACGTTTCCATCGAGAGCATCCACGGGGAATGCGCTCTCGTCCGGCTCAAGAACGGAGGCTACGCGTGGGGCAGCCAGGTGAGGAGGACGAGGGGAAGGGGTGGGGTGGGGAGGTGGGGAAGGGGTGGTAGGGAGGAGGGAGATGGGGAAGGGGAAAGGGAAGGGAATAAGGGAAGGAGTGTGGGGAAGAGGACAAGGAGAAGGGGAAGAAGGAAAAGGGTGGTTATTCTAGGGAAGAGGATGGTGTAGGGAAGAGTCGTCATGGTTGCAAAGGAAACGGCGATGTTAAGGTAAAGAGGGAGGAAGGTGGTCATGGTACGAAAAAAAATAGTGGTGAGGGAAAGACAATAGTGAAGGTGGTGGTGGAGAAATGGTGGTGAAAGGCGGTGATGGTGAGGCTTATCTGTGAGATAGTGGTGGTAGTGAAAAGAAGGATACAAGGAGGAGAGAAAGAAAGGTGGGAAGGGGGGAAGACAGTGATAAGGAGAGAGAAAGGAAGAGAGAGATGAAGAAACCACGGGTGTAGGAAGGGGGAGTGGAGAGCGCGAGGTTGTGGAGAAAGAGAAAGAAAATATGACAAATGGAAAAACGAGAAAAGAAATGAAAATGAGATATGAACGACGTATAATGACGTCACATCTTAAGACTAATCAAATATACACTAAACGAAGATTATATAAATTTGAAATACATTAACTACACCTCTTGCTTTATCATTAATACATATCCATACCTTCAGACGAAGAGGGTGTTGAAAATGGAAATACTAATTATGGTGAAATTAAAGATGCTGATAGGGCTTTGCACTGATAACGAAAATAGTGCAAAGGAAAATGGCCGAGTGAAAAAGAGAGGGAGAGGAAAGATATAATGATTTTGATGATTAGACGAAACAAGAGAAGAGGATAATTAAAAGGGAGGATAGAGAATAAGAGTGATAATAGAGATATAGGAAGAAGAAACATGACGGTAAAGAAAGATAAGGATAACGAGGCTAAAAATGAGAAAGTGTGTGATAAATAATAAGGTAATAATAATAAAAGTGAAAGGTAAGTATGTTTGTATTTGTCTTTGTTTCTTATTTGAGGAAAAATATCGATATTTTTTTTAGAAATTGATTAATAATATTTTATTATTATGATTTTTTATTTGAAATTTTATTTTTTTTATCATTATTTCTTCTTGAAAGTTCAAAGGAGCACAGAGAGATTATAGAAATGAAGAGAAAGCTTGATAGAAAGTAAGAAAGCCGTAGAGATTGCAGAAAATTATATTTCACCCTTAAGAACACATCAACACACACAGACACTTCTGTTTTACTCCCAAATAAAAGATGATTTTTTATATACTAAACATATTTCTTATATACTACACATATTTAAAGAATATAGCAAAGTGGAGTCTTGATAACAGCTACTTGTTATTTGACCCCCACTCAAAAAAAAAAAAAAAAAAAAAAAAAAAAAAAAAAAAAAAAAAAAAATCATCATTAACACAGACAATGAAATATGTTGCAAGGACCCCGGTGGCGAAAGTAGACGGGCTAGAAATATTTGACAGCAAATTACGTAAGAGCGCAAATTTTCCCTCTAAATTGAAAATGAAATAGAGTGGCAGAGACAGTTTACGGACGGCCAATGAGCTAGAACGCCAAGACATATATTTATGTTCTAATGATATCTTCTTTTTCAATACCAAAAACAGACTGAGAAAATTATATGAAAGAAAAAAAATATCCCCATTTTCCCCTTTGGTATAAGCACATGTCTAAGCCACAAAGAAAAGGCGCATAACAATAGAGCTAGACCGCTGCATTCTAGGCTATCTGACCAGCCCGCGGAGAGCGACAGGAGGCAAGGCGCCCCTAGAGTTTCGCAGAGCTCTGTCCTTTTAGGCTGGCTGGAGACCGCGAAAGGCGGCGGTTTGGCCTTTTTTCAATGGCTATGATTTTTCTTCGTTTTTGTTTTTGTTTCTGTTTGCCTTTTTTCGTTTTATATATATCTCTATTACTTTTGTTTTGCTCTTTGTCTGCGTCTTTTTTCTTTATCTCATTAGCTGCTGGCTTTTATCTGTTTCTGTCTGCCAGTTTCTCTATCTCTCTTTCTCCTCCTCCTCTTCCTCCTCCTCCCCCCTCCTCCTCTCCTCCCCCTCCCCTCCTCCTCCCTCCTCCTCCTCCTCCCTCCTCCTCCCTCCTCCTCCTCCTCCTCCCTCCTCCTCCTCCTCCTCCCCTCCCCTCCTCCTCCTCCTCCCCTCCCTCTTCCTACCTCCTCCTCCACCTCCTCTCCTCTCCTCCCCCTCCTCCTCTCCCTCCCCCCTTCCTCCTCCCCCGTTCCCTCCTCCCCCTCTTCCCCCTCCTTCCATTCTCCCCTCCTCCCTCCTCCTCCTTTTCTCTCTGTTTCTGTTTTTTTCCCCCTCCCCCCCTCCCTCCTCCCCCTCCTCCCTCCCTCCTCCCTCCCCTCCCTCCCTCCCTCCTCCTCAGTCTGTCTGGCTCTCCCCCCGTGTCTCTGTCTCCCTACTGCTTGTCTCCCCCCCCCCCCGCTTCAGTCCCTGCCATATTGACGTGCTCTTTAACCCTTTCTCCTCATCAGGGCGTGGAGCTCACTGGCTTGGTATCGTTCGGAATAGACTGGCTTCTTGTTCTAGTCGTTCTGCTTATATCCATAACCGAAATCCTCCCCCTGCGATCACTGTTTGGCTATAAAACTATCTCAGGAGCAGCAGGCCTCGCCAGGAAGCCCCCGGAGCGATTGCCGGCTGCCGCTCGGCCCAACCGCTCGCCGTGGAGGCCCCGCGGAAGACGCTCGCTCCAATTGCTCAAGTTCTGACGTTTGCGTAAGTGTGTTTCCGCTGGCGACGAGGGCGACGAGGGCGAGGGCGGCGGCCGCCCTTCGAGTAGGTGCTTGGGGTCGACGGGGGTGGAGGGGGTGCTGTACAGGGGGCAGCAGGAGGTGCTGCAGAGGGGGAAGTAGGGGAATGATGCTAAAGGGGGGAGTAGGTGGCCAAGAAGGGGCACGTAGAGGTGCTGCGCGGATAGTAAGGGCTGCTAAAAAAAAAGAGACAGTAGAGGGCGCTGTTAACAAGGCCAGTAGGGGGCGCTGTAAAAAGGGAATTATTTGAATGCTGCTCGGGGGAAATTAGGGACGGGGGGGGGGGGTCTAAAGCTGGCCCTGGAAACCCGTAGTCCCAGCATGCTTGTGTCCGAGGGCAGCCGGAGTAGAAGCTGAAGCAAGATATTGTACAAAAAATGGGAAGTCCTGTGAATAGACGACTCCCCCCCTGCCCCCTCTCAGTGGACGCACCCCCTCCCCCTCCCTTTCTGACCCCCTCCCCCTTGGAAAGGGAATGTAGAGCCTCGCTCAGATCAAGGCCAGCGTAACGGAACATAGGATGCAAGCCAGCGACAGTATTTTCATGGACTTTGAGTAATCTTTGGCCAGTGGAGAGCTTCGAGTTGATGCGTTGCAAGTCTCTCTCTCTCTCTCTCTCTCTCTCTCTCTCTCTCTCCTCTCTCCTCCTCTCTCCTCTCTCCTCCTCCTCCTTCCTCGTCCTCTCCCTCCTCATTTCTCTCCCTCTCTCCTCTCCTCCTCCTGTTTTCTCCTCTCCTCCTCCTCCTCTTCTCTCCTTTCCCTCTCCCTCTTCTTCTCTTCCTACTCCTCCTTTACTCTCCCTTTCCCTCTCTTCCTACTCTCTCTCTTTCCCTCTCCTCCTCCCTTCTCTTTTCCCTCTCTACATCCTCCTCCTCCTCCTCTCTCCTATTCCTCTCCACCTAATACCTCCCACCTAGTGCCTCCTCTCTTCCTCTCCGCATAATCTCTCCCTCTCCTCCTCTTCTTCTTTCGTAGTGTTGTTGATGTACATTGTACTGTGCAAGCTGTAATGCAGTTGTGTTCCTTGCAATTCTATCGTAGACTGCGTTGAATGGAGATGCGTTTTGGTTCCGCATGCATCTTCTGCGTTTGTGTACATAGCAGAAGATACGCTATTTCTTTGGAAAAACTGTACTTGAAAGTCGCATCTCTGTAGTGTATTATAGATCCTCAAGGCAAGAATTGTAGTATTGGAAACATCATGATGTACGTGTTTTCGAAAGTAGTTTGTTGAAGTTGTGATTGGCATGTATTATGGATGTGACTAACGTGTTTAATTTTCGTAGTAAAGTGCTTAAGGTTTGTAAGTTTGAACGGTGCAGAACTACGTAAAGTTGTACAAATATCGACGTGTGCATAAGAATCTGTGAAATGTCCCGGACAGAAAGGAAAAGTTTTGTTTCTAAATATACTTTGTATGTTGTCGGAATCAAGAAATAGAGTGATGGAAATGGAAAAAAATATAGAGTACAGAAATATTACTAATTTGTGTGTTTGATAAACATATCTGCTCTATTAACTTTCTTTTCTTATTTGTCATTTAAAAAACGCTGAGGAAATTATGCAAATACAGCAGCAGTATTTCCTTAGAATCGTTTCAGGTTCTGAAATCACATTATTTAAAAAGTATATTTCACCATATGTGTAAACATTTCTCTCATCTGTATATTAACATTTTACTTTTCGTAGAATGCACTGTTTGTGTAACAGTATAAACTAATGCTATTTATGACTATAGCTTCTAGGAGTTGAAAACAATAACCTACTGTTTGCCTTCACACCATAAATGTGTTTACATTGAACGGCGTGAATGTATCTATAGTGTTGTAGTAATGTATATAGTATTGGATGTAAAGAAAACGATGGTCGGAAAAAATCTCATCGTTCTTTCCTGTGTAATACACGATTTTTTATTTCAGTACGACATCTTATTAGAGTTTTTTTTCTCCATCTTTATTATTTTACTGTGATAGAATTTCATAACTCAAGCATTCCCTTTCTTGCACACATCGCTCAGCTGTTGAATTTACTTTTACATGATGAAAGGTCACTTCATAGATATATCCTTATTTTTATCACTTATAATTCCGTATGATAAAAATCATCATCATTTCATGAGATGCTCATCCGTTTCTTTGTTCGCAGGAGTCACTGGCATCTATTGGTCAGGTGATGAGCCACATGGGGTCTGAGGGCACCTCGCCGGGCACGGAGGCCAGCGACGCCCCCCACAACTCTCTCCTGTCGGAGCTGGACACCTCGTACCGCATCCTCATCGAGAAATACGAGGCCCTTCTGGAGGCACGCGAACAGCAGCAGCAACAGCAGCAGCAGCAACAGCAGCCAGCAGCAGCAGCAACAGATGGCCCAGAACAGTGTCAACCAAGACGAGGGCTTGGTGCACCCGGGCGTCGACGACATGTCCGGCCCCATGAGTCTGGTGATGACGGATTCCCTGCACGACACCAGCGCCATCACCCTCAAGTGCCAGCGGTGCCACACCTGCACCTGCGACATGAAGCCCGGCGTGACGCGGCCCAAGAGCAACATGGAGGAGTTTTCGGAGGTGGAGACGTCGTCCTCGGGCTTCTCCGACGGGGAGAGTCGCCTGAGCAACAAGTCGACGCAGACCGGCGAGGAGGTGTTCAGTCACAAGGAGATCCTGGAAGACTTGACGCCAACGATTGCCAGCAGATGCCTAGACCTGAGCTCGCCCGTGAACCCTTGCGATAAGCGCTTCCAGACGGCTCCTGAATACAAGAAACTCTTCCAGGAGATCTTCACCGTGCTGAAGCAGACCGTGGATGAGAAGGACGCCAAGAGCCAGCCTGGAAAGCCAGCGAAGGCGCAGCAGCTCGTGGAAGCGGACAAGAATGCACACAACAGCAAGACCTCGGGCGTGAAATCCGAAGATAACGAGTCCATCACGGAGACCAGCACGACCATTGAGGTGACCGAGGTTACGGAAGTCAAGACAGTCAAAACCATTGTAAATTCAGAGATCCAAAACGTCGCCAACGAAAAGAAGGCAGAAGTCGCGCGGGAAACGCCATCCATCGAGCACGAGGACAAGCAGAAGGCCAACAGAGAGGAGGTCAGGGGGAGGGAGGAGAGGAGGCCGGAGATCCTGGACGACCAGCACGTGCCCGAGGAGCAGCGCGTCACCCACAAGCCTCCTCGGCCCGACTCCCTCGACCTGGGGGGCGGATCCCGGCCCACCAGCAGACAGAAGCGCCGCAGCCGCTATCGCAACCGCCTCGACTCGTACCAGCAGCACCAGCAGTACATGGGCCAGTACCAGTACTCGCACGGAAGCTCGGGCAACGAATCTCACCCGTCAGGCCACCGCCACCACAAGCGGGAGCGCGACCACAGCCAGAACCACCACAGGAACCAAGACGACTTCCCGACGCTTCGCACGGACGAGAACGAGCACAGCAAGACGCGCATCATCTACAACTCGTCCCGCAGCCGCTGCGAGCACCACCGCTCCAGGAAGCACCGCGGCCGCAGCAGCAACCGGCAGCGCCACGGCCAGCACCACCTGAGCGCCGGCCAGGACCAGCAGCCCGGCGCCAACCAGAACCAAGCGAACAGCGAGGGCGAGCCCAGAGGAAGGGCGGCGCCTCCCAAGATCAACTACCCGTCCGTCGAGGTCGCCAAACTTCGGAAGTTGGAAATGTCTTACGCCGAAGTACTCAAGACTTCCTTCAACAGATCCCATTACAACCACCGGCGGTACTGAGGACGTAGCCTGGGACTCGCCGGGGATTTTGTGTGAATAGTTTGTTGTACATCTGAATTACTCGTTTGTAATCAAGTATTCTTTTATCGTATGTAGTATATTCAGACAGAGGAGTAAGTGTGGCATGTTATTTGCCCCGTTTTATTTACGTTCCTTTGTCAGAATTGATTCATATTATTTTTGTAAATATAAAAAAGTGTATATACATGGGTACACTGAAGTCAATGTATTATATTTGTTTGGGTTTGTATTTATTTGTTTTATTAGTGTGCCAAGTAGAGTTTAGTAGCTTCTAGTGTATTTTTTGTATTTCTGTTCAAACCTGCGTTCGAGATGCCACACTCTGTTCCTCCCAGTGAAGGTCTGTTTGTTGGAATTCCAGTTTGGTCTTGCTGGTTGTGCGGTTCTAACTGTTCTCGTCTTGGTTGATGTGAAAAAGGACGATAAAATTACGGAAAAGAAGTGATAAAATTTACCTCCCTTAATCACCCTAAATCCTGTGCCAAATAGATGGCGACTTTTTTTTTTTTTAATTGCCCGATAGGATTTTACATCAAATAATGAACTCTGAACAGGAGAAGTGATACATGAAATAATGATATCTAAAAGGGAACAGTTGGTAGATTGATAATGTGATCCATTATTGTTAAGAGCTATGTTGGATTTACGTTGTTGATAGATGATCCTTTCATCTGACCAAGAAAGTAGGAATTCTTTATGCATTTTGTGAAATTCACGATCAGTGATTGGCTGTAATGTCCCCTTTCCAAAATAATTCGTTTCTAGTCGTCAGAGATCCATCATCTATGTGTTAAGGATTTTTTTCAGGTCACACACTTACCCCTTTTTTAAATATGGGGTGAAAAAAGTTCAGAACTGAAAAGAGAAGAAAAATGTTCACTCGTGACAAGTGCAATATTTTAAAACATTCCAGTCGAGTTATTTTTCCCCAGATTCTTTTGATAATCATTTCAGAAGTGGAGAGAGAAAGAAAAGAAAAATCACCCCCTCCTCCTCCCCCATCTCCCTCCCTTTTGTGTAGAAGTTTGTGATAGAAGCAGTACTACCCTTTGTAGTCATAATCATATTTTATTTCCCTGAAAGATAAACAAAAAAAATTAAGATTGCAAAAGAAAATACATGATTGGCACATTCATCGGAAAGCTGTTTATTCCATTATATTTTTAATGGTGTTTGAAGATCCAGAAGCTTCGCCAATCTTTCTTTTGTGATGAGTAGCATCTGTGGATATCACATTCCCATTAACATAGAGGTCAGTGAAGTGTCCCGTAGATTTCATAGAATTAAAAATGTTAAAACACGATAATGTATTTGATAAAAGATGAACATATCGTTTGATTGCATTTGTAAAGGAATATTTCTTCTTTCTTTAGAAAAAAAACTTTTATGATCGAAAAAATAAGAAAAAAAAAAGACTCGTTAAATCGGACCTCTAGAAGAAAGGAAAAGAAGAAAAAAAAGTTTTTGATTTAGCAAAAGCTTAACAAAAAGAGTTTGTAGTTATGCATTTCAATCTTTGTTTCATACCCGCTTCTAGGGAGGCTAAATAAAGCTCCATAAACCGTCTTATAGAGCTTTATAAACCACTTCAGCTCTTCCCTTGTATCATACGTCATTATAAACACTTTAGCTCTGCTCCTTTAGCCTCACCTTGGGTTATCATTGCAGGTAGCTTGTTATTAAGCTTATTTGCTGGACAAGGAGAACATATATTAAAAAATTGTGACTATGGATGATGTTTTTATACCCTCAATGTTTTAACTTTTTTGTTTGGTGTTTGTGTATATACGACAATATGACGAAATGAATGTGTGGCATTATGAAAGAGATGTAAAACAAATAAGAAGGGTAGGCTAATATTCGTAGATGTGAAGATATAAAATGAATGTAGGAGCTTGCAATATTCTTCAGACTTTCCAAAAAAACAAATTAAAATATTTCACATTCTACATGATCCTGTAATATAGTTTAATATAATTCTATTATAATCGATACGATATATAAGTAGAATATATGCCATATACAAGTAAATTAAATATAAATATAAATTGTTAACCAAATATAACAATTCAAATGAATAATATGAAGATATGGACAAATTGAATAAAGTGTAAACATTTCAGAAAACAAATGAAAAAATGTAAACAAAATGTATCCTGAAAGCGAAAAGAGAGAGAGAAAAAAAGACAGAAAAGCAACTTGAAATATTATGTTACATAGTTGCAAAATTATTTCGTAAAGTATTGGCTTGGCGAAGCATAACAAAATTTCACCTCGTCTAACACCGCAAACAACGAACATGATCAAGTTAAGATTAACGAACCTCTTGTATTTATCCGAGAAGACGCCTGTATGCGCGCACACGCACCACACGCACACGCACACACATACACACACACACACGACTATGGTGGAATGTCCTTTGTTCTCAAAGTTCAAAATTAAGGAGCAGAAAAATAAGAACTTTTCTTTCCTTTTTTTTTTTTTTTTTTTTTCCTTCCTCATTTTCTTCATTTCTAAATATCACGGTTTCATCTATTTTTTTGTTTTTTTTTTCTTGTTAGGATCCTCTCATTCTCTTTTATTACTTACCATTTCTTCCCCCTTTCCTCATATAAGTTACAAACAGGTAATAAAACAGAGCTAGAAAATAAAAAAACACAAAACGGAATTGCAATATGAAAAGTAAAACTTAAAAAAAAAACAATAAGTAGAATATGGAAACAGAAAAAAGGAAACTGGAAGTGTATAAAAAAAAAAAAAAAAAATATATATATATATATATATATATATATATATATATATATATATATATATATATATATATATATATATGGAAATAGAATATAACAAACTTTATTAGATTTATTAAGAAAAAGGAACTGCCATACGGAAAGTGGAAAAATAATAAGAAATGGTAACAGAATATGTAAAAATGGCAAACAGAAAATAATTATAAATAATGATAAACGGGGAAAAATATAATGGGAATTATGACCACAAGAAAGATGAAATAGAAAAAAAAAAAAAAACAAAATTATGAAAACCGGAAACAGCAGCAAAACTATAAAGTAAAACGAAATATTAAAATGACACTAAATATAATTAGGAAAAGGAAAAAAAGTTTAGCCTGCCGAGATATCTTTATTGAACACCAGCTCATAGTACACACTCTAACCAAATATTTCTAGGGAAAAAAAATATTCGTAACTAATGATATCATGTACATTATAGTTCCTGATAAACAAAACTTGTAAATGATCAATGACCAAGAAACCTTAGGAAAGCCCAAGTCCACAAGTGTTGATAATAAACTAAATTCTTGATTTTCCATTCTCTATATTAACGCATAAATGCGTATATTAGACACACGTGTTTTTTTTAACGATTTGCACCATCTGGTGGTGTGTAAAGTGTTCGTAGTCACGCTGTGGGGTAATCAGCTGATTACCCCTCAGATTCACGATGAATAAAGATGATTTAATATCTCTCGACGCCGCTTGTAGTGCTACAACGTTGCTAAACATAATATAAAATCTAATAATAACAATTAATAATAATTATAATAATAATAATAATAATAATATGTTATTGCTGATCGCAGTCATTCATAAAACATCGTGATACATGCTGTCACTGTAACAACAACCTCATACATTCGGCACATACTCGCCAAATATTCGTCATTTATCGTACCTGTGCTCCAAACGTGTCCAGCCGTGCCGGTATCGTACCGAGCGCGGAATGTAATCGTACCATTACCGTTAATATCGTACCGTCTTCCTAAAGCCGTAGACAGACAGACAGACACACACACGCACGCACAAAAAAGGCCACTAAGGATGTTTGTGACCACGAATCGTCATTTAAATCGTGTGCGTGTGCGCGCGCGCGTGCGTCTGTCTAGCTAGCTACCTACCTATCTGTGTATATCTATCTGATTGACTATCTACCTATATATATCGGTAGATAGACATGTATATATACATATATACACACATAATTATATATATATATATATATATATATATATGTGTGTGTGTGTGTATAAATATTATATATTCATAAATCTATATATGCATATGCATGTGTATATGGTGTTTATATCAATCCAACCTTCGCTTCCAACCACGAGGGTCCCTCATGGCGAGCCTCCAGGCAGGCCCTCGGCCTATCTCTAGCTCCTCGCGACAGGACTTGGTCGAGCTGCCCAAGTCACGACTCCCTAGTTCGTCCCGCGGGTTTTCTTCACCCAGGTTGGCCTTGTGAAGAGACCTGATGGGTAGGGAAAGCCCGGGGAAACGAGCTCGGTGCCCATATAACCCGGACCCGGATTATGCACGTAAGAGGCCTTATGCCGGTCTCGTGGTGTAACCGTCGGCTGGACACGTGGTCCTGTCAACTGTACCCCACGATCTGGCACAAGGGCCCATTACAAAGGGCGTCAAGGCGCAACTCTAAGGCTCTGGATAGCGTCCAGGTCTCACTTCCAAAGAACAAAACTGACCGTAAGACACGAAGCTTGGTCCTTCTGCACAGGTGATGCTATATCCAAATACTCTTTTTAATTAACTGAGTTCACAGCACCTGCTGCCAAGCCAATCCGTCTACTGAATTACTGGTCTGGCAGCCCATAGTTGTGGACTAGACTATCAAGGTATGTAAAGCTCTCTGTGATTCAGTGACAACCTCGCCACAAGCATGCATCAACTAAACATCTTTCCCTAATAGGCCCTCAAAATCCTGTATTTTGGTTTTGGTTCTGAAGACCTCTAGACCCAAAGGTTTCGCCTCACTTTCAATACATCAAGAGCAGTGGCGGCGATTCCAAAGTGTCAGATAGGATAGCAACATCATCTGCAAAGTCTAGGTCAGTGACCTTGATATTGCCCAGTGTTGATCTACAATGACTATGGAGAGCGGCCCTGCCTATTATCCGGTCCCTGTAAGTATTGGAATGTGCAAAAACACAGCCTTGCCTTACTCCTATGTTAACAGGAAAGAAGCGTGACAGACTTTACAGCACTTTCAACACCAGTATAAAGGCTTACTATTAGATGCAAACGTCTTCCTGAGGATCGATCTAGGCTGCGAGGAGCCCACGACCACAATGCTTTGAAGTGCTAGGATATGGTTTATTGTGGACTTGAACTTCAAGGACGCGTGCATGCGAGACAAAGACAGAGACAGAGATAGAGACAAACACACACGCACACATACACACACGTGTGTGTGTGTGCTGTGTGCTGTGTGTGTGTGTGTGTGTGTGTGTGTGTGTGTGTGTGTGTGTGTGTGTGTGTGTGTGTGTGTGTGTGTGTGTGTGTGTGTGTGTGTGTGTGTGTGTGAGAGAGAGAGAGAGAGAGAGAGAGAGAGAGAGAGAGAGAGAGAGAGAGAGAGAGAGAGAGAGAGAGAGAGAGAGAGACGTGTGATGGTGTGAACTAGTAAACACGCTTTATACTGCATATTTTCCATTCACTCTGTCAATATGAAACTGAACTTCTATTCAAATATCTATTGTTCTACATGAAGCAATGGGACATACGAACTTTAATGTATATATTTGCATGGTAAAAACATGTGCATGATCTAAATAACGGCATTTAGTGCTTACAAGATATTCCCTAATTTTCTGATCTAACTACAGTAATTGTGCACATGGACAAATGAAAGTTTAGTCATTTGAATAAAATAAACAATAAATAAGATAAAATACAATAAAAACTAATATTTATAAAGCTAACGGATAAAGATAAATAAAGACAAGAAACAATCAAATCAACGCAGGCTAACGTGATCGCCCCTCCTAACAAACGCACATTGAAAAATGAATAAAAAATTTAATTATAACTGGCTACTTCGGCAGACTTATCCAAATGGGACTGGCGTAAAATCATTCACATTCTTCATTTTGAAGCTTCATTGAGAAGCTTCAACACAGGATCAGGCTGACAAATGCAGAATATTTATGAATAAAAATTAAGAATTCCACAATGCAAAAATTGTAACTAGACTCTAGACATTACATTATTATCCGTATTAATATTCTCAAGGTATATAACTGACATTTCGCTATTACAATGCAGATGAGGTTATAATTCCAAGCTGTTGTTTCGAGAGAGAACCAAACTCATCATCAAAAGAACTCGATTTCCTCTCGGTTTCACCTGATTAGGAGTACAAATCTTATTCGAAATGCTATGATGTATTCTTCTGTTTCCCATGCTTTATATGCATCTAGTTTATATGCATATCTTATAGGAGACAATTATTATTCGTTACCATCCGTAACGACATCTGTTTCGTACATGAAACAGACGTCAGATCTTACGTTATAGAATCGTCTTCCCAACTACTTAATGAATCTAAAGACGCATTTTACAGTGAAGGAACTATTCGTTCTTACTCGCATCTATTCCACAAACAACCGATTTCTTTGCCTAGTCAGCCATCACCCATCCGTAACCTGGGGATTGAGGGAAAATCGATCGTTAGATGAATAATGCTATTCTGAGGGATCGTTGTTACCGTCAATTTGCTATATAGTGTGTGTAAGAGAGAAAGGGAGAAAATGAGGAAGAGAGGGAGGGAGACAAAGCAAGAGGGAGAGAAAGAGAAAGAGAGAGAAAAGAGAAAGAGAGAGGGAGAAAAAGTGAGAAAGAGAGAGAGGCTGAGAGGAAAGACAGACCGACAGAGACAGAAAAAGAGAGGAGAGAGAAAGAGGGAGGGAGGGAGGGAGGGAGAGAGGGAGAAAGAGAGAGAAAGAGGGGGGGAGAGAGAAAGAGGGAGGGAGAGCGAGATAGATAGATAGATAGAGAGAAAGGGGGGGAGAAAGAGAAAGAGGAAGGGAGGGAGGGGAAGGAGGGGGGGAGGGAGGGAGGGAGGAAGGGAGAGAGAGAGAGAGAGTGAGAGAGAGGGAGAGGGAGAGGGAGAGGGAGAGCGAGATAGATAGAGAGAGCTAGAGAGAAAACAAGAGAAAAAGAATGAGCAAGAGAAAAAGAGATAGAGAGAGAAAGAGGAGCGTAACGAATCCCACCCCAAGCCCATACACAAACCAACATTGACTAACCTTGAAGCCCCAAGCTCCTCAGACGCCCTTGTAACAGATGGAAAACCCGGTATCAACCACAGACTTATCTGTGAAGAACCTTAGGCTCACGCCGTTCGTGGCAGAAAGAGGGAAATCTGGCGGCGTCGTCGCACAATATCTCGTTCTATATAAAAAAGAAAAAAAGAAAAATGAAAAAATGGAAAATAGGTAAATATATGTACTGTATGATTCGAGAGAGGGTGAAGAAAGGAACTGAGGTGGTAGGGTTTATATAAGTTAGATTTTTTTTTATAATCACAATAGAATGAAAGATTTGACGGTAGCGTACTCAAATGAAAGGATGCCTGGAATAGTTTGATAAAAAAAAAAAAAAAAAAATACAAAGCACTAACAACTTTAGGCCGAGAGAGAGAGAGAGCGAGAGAGAGAGTAAATAACACTCCCCCCCCCCCACGTACACACCCACACACAACCTCCCCCCCACACACACAAACCTACCTTCCCGTGTTAATAGTATCATTAATGGTCAAGAAGTCGTAGCTGCACGTCGGATGTTTTTCCAAGTTGAAACTCAAGTAGTCAAAGCTTATTGCAGTGCTCGTTGCAACGGTCACGGTGAGGGTGCAATCAAGGAGGTTGGTGTAAGTTCCTGGGTAACCTGGGCTGATAATCACGCCCACAGAGCTGGTGGCAACGACGTCACTGCACACTAGAAAAAGGGGGAAATAAGGGTTTATTTTGCGTACTGAAAAAAAGGAAAATTAAGTTTGACTTGCCTGCTGAAAGAGGGTGAAACTTAGGTTTATTTTGCATACTGGAAAAGGGAGAAATATTGGTTCATTCTGCGTGCTGAAAATAGGTGGAAACTGGGTTTAATTTGCCTGCTGAGAAGGGGGGGGGGGAAACTGAGCTTCATCCTTTTATCTCTGTATTTTTTCTTCTCTTTTACTTCATTCATTATCATCGTTACCATCCGTACCATCTAGTCGATATCTGAACTCTATTGCTTTTTGTTTTCCTCTTTTCAATATGAATTCATTTTTATATCGGTTCCAAACGTCTCTCCTATCAATACACTTTGGTATCCAATCTCTTCATTTTTCCTTCTGTTTTCTCTCTCTCTCTCTCTTTCTCCCTCTCTTGTCTTCATATTTTCAACACCATATCGCCCGCACGTAAAACATTTAAGTAAGGATTCCTCTATGTCACTGTCTTTGTCAATTGAAGGAAACCACAACAAACACGAAAGGATTAGCAAATGAGCCAAAGATTTAAGCTTATCTCTCGTCATAATGAAGCTGATATTTCCGCTTCTCTTCGCCGTCCTTGCAGTTACGTGGTTTCCTCTTTACTGGTTCGATAGGCCTAGGCAGGGATCGGCTTTCAGGGCCCTTCCCAATGGCTCTGTCGAGGCGAGTTCATTTACCTATTTATCCATTTATTCATTTCTTTTTTCTTAAGTCTTGGAACCTAACCTAACCTAACCCTTGATGTCGTGCATCTTCGTTGACGGTTTAACTCCCCAAGCTTAATGAATTCCTATGAATTGTGGGCGTCAGACGTGGAGGTAAGTGTTAAGATACTTTACCAATAAAACAACTAATTTCGGGAAGAAGCTCCGAAATAGTATTGATTTCAGGAGGCTACATTATACTGCGTAAAATGTCGCAATGAAAGATATCAATTTACAGAGTGGGAAGCGAAATAAACTTTAAACATATTTTTAAAAAATCATATCAAGACGAAATAAAGGATCATTTTGCCAGGGAACTCCGACACCCAGTCCTCAGAACCGATTCTCAACTTCTTCCTTTGAGTGCAGACGCTTAGTGTAGGAAGCGAAGTGCAGATGGACCCATTTCCTCCAAAGTCCCCCTACTTTGCGTTGAAAAATACGGAATACTTTTGTGTACTACAAAGACTACGCTCGAACGGAACGGTCTGTAGCGCTACGGTGACGCTCAGATGTAAACACTAAATTTTGTGTTTGAACACATTTACTATGGCATTTATTGATAACAGCCATCTTTTTATTTTTACACACCATATTTCCCATTAATAGTCCAGCAGCTAGGCTTACAATTCAGGAATCATGCTCTCATGTTTCTTCACATTTAACATCCGTTGCTTAGCTGAAAATGTAGTAAAAAAACAGCCAAGAAGTACTTATTAGGTTTCAATTGATTTTAAAAATTCATATGGCAGAAACCACTCCGAAAAATGTTCCTTGACATTCTACATTAGCTGTTAACAATGTACGCGTCGTCTGCTAGGCGAACCACGTTGGTGCGCCACACACCAGATAGTGTGCTACGCAGTACCCAACGGAACACAAGGTGGAGGAGTTCTCAGAGGGGCAGGACGCAGGGTTACCATTATTACCGCAAAGGAAACGAATGCGACGCTAGAGCCATGATTTCGACGTTGGTTGGAGTTAGTAATCGATGATTACCGGTATATCACGATGTAAGAACTTATACCAAATTGTAATACAAGTAGTAGATTTGCAAAATTTAAAGAAAGTGCAGACGTTGTTCTGTTTGATAAATAACTTACAGATATCTTAATCCGAAGTCTAGGCTCCTTCATCGCTTAAGATAATGGTGGTGACAATGTGCAGGAGATGTCACGCGCAGGGAGTCGAAGCAGTACCGGTTGTTCGTTGTCGCGGTTCGGAAAACTATTCGGACAATACGGAAAGCTATTTGGACAATAAGAAAAGCTATTCGGATAATTCGCATAAATATTCGAACAATTCGGAAACGTGTTCTTGCCCGCTCTGCTGCTGGTGCCAGTTTGCAATGGCGGCCGTGGCTTGGGATGTGCTATATGATGTCAATACAAGCATTAAGGGCAATAATGATAACCGCAAAAACGATATGTATTGGTATATATATAATGAGAGCATTACTCTTTATAGAAAGAACTGTTTGCGATACAGTTATAACACCACAAAATGTCAACAGTGATTTTATTCATCCATTAAAGTGCTCTTCCTACTACTACTAACTACTACTACTACAGATCCTACTAATGACTATAACAATTACAAAAATGAAACAAGTAAAACCTGCAGAATAAATTTGAAAGTATTCCCTTTCTTTTTTTCTGTTTAAGTAATTTCAGCAACTGACAACAACGATAGCAACAAAATGTATGAATTTTATAATAATAATTGATAAAAAATTAAACTTATCGTAACTTACTTGTATAAACGGGGGCGCTCAAGCATGGGTCAGCTGTTGTAGTTGTAGTTGTCGTAGTTGACGTTGTAGTTGTCGTAGTTGACGTTGTAGTTGTCGTAGTTGACGTTGTTGTCGTTGTGTAAGTCTGTTCAATCGGGTTAAAATTATACATTAATAAATAAATAAATAAGGCAATATAAATACACTCTTACACAACGGTTATTATACCAGTGACAACTAATTCAACAATTCTATCGAGATACTTGTAACACCATTCTGAAATAAGTGGTAAAAATAATGATAATAACGTAGCAGTGGTCACAATTATAAATGAGACCACCGTTGATTAACAACAGCAACTACTACTAGCAGGAGCAATAATAATAGTAGCTTAAATTGTTGCCAGAGTTTAAATACGTTGTCTGCAGTTGCTAAATTGTTTATCTATAGTTTGCTCATATGCTATGAATCATCATCACCATTATGGTGATATTAATAATATTAATACCAATAAACTACAAAAACAACAATATCAGTAATAATCACAAACAAAATAGTAACAAAAAATCTTTCTAGAACTGATAGTCGGTCTACTTACGCAGTTTAGGGAGATAGCAAGATTAAAGCCGACGTTCACTTGCGAGAAGTCTGTGGAAAACTGCACAGTGACGGCGTTGTCGAAGGCGGCGGGCGAGGGCAGCACTTGGGCCTTCCCGCAGTAAGAGAACCTGGAAGAGAGAGCATGCGCGGGGTTAGAAATAGGGTCGTTTCTGGTCGCATGGAAGGTGTACTTTGTTCTTTTTTTTTTCTTTTTTTTCTTTTTAATCTTGGTAAGTATACAAATATACTTATTTATGCATATTTAACCCTCTGTGTGCATACGCTGCACGCACGCACGCACGCACGCACACATATTCGCTCACAGTCATACACTGATAGATGCATGTACAGATACGCAGGCAAACAAAACAGTCACCAAACATTCAGCTTACGTGTTCAACCCATCAGTGATGTTCAGAAAATCGTAGGGGCATCTCTCGAGCGATACGTCGCAGAACTGCAGCACAATCTGGCAAGCTGGGGGCGCAACGACAGTCAGAGAACAGGCGGTGTTGTCTTCGTAAGGGAGAGGGTAGTTTGGGCTGTGAATCTGCAGGCAGTCTCCCTCAGTTAGCGTGATTGGTCCTGTTCCGCTGCAGACGGAGACTGAGGGACGGAAGACAAAGAGAGATATAATTGCTTTGGAGGAATATGTCGAAGTACAGTCAGAATATATATATATATATATATATATATATATATATATATATATATATATATATATATATTTGTTAGTTTTACTAGTGGTCAATGACGGTGCTAACTACCTTGCCTCGCTTTTTCACACCACTTCGTCGATTGTTCATATAAGTTTGTGTAAAGGGTTATAATACTATTTTTCTGACTGTACAGGCGAAGGTTTAAATTAGAAAATTAATATACATTCATGCGGTTTGGTATACAAATTGCTTACGAATGGACCACACTCCTTCAAAGCAAAATAAATCCCTATAACTCCAGCCGGGATTTCGGGGGGGGGGGGGGCAGTTGCTCTTTTGTTTCATTTATTCACGGTGTAATTGTCGTTGTGTCTCTTTGTATATCATCGTCGTTACATGTTGTCTCTAATCGTACATTATATATGAGGAGAGGCACTGCGTGATAAACAGCAAGAACTAACAATAAATATAATGAAAAATATTTGCAAGTCTTTTGTTAAACTCTTCTGGGCGTGCGCCATGTTTCAGGCGCAGAACTCGGCACTGTGCACTTTTACCGTTTGCCGGATTTTCGTGGAACAAGATTTTTTTTCTTTCTTTCTTAAATGCGATATACATTACAGTTGTGTATTCTACGCGGATGAATTACTTATATACTATACAGACACTGCCGATAAAGTTATTACATATGCATGTCCTCAGGGTCCACACTTTGCTTGTCAGCTTGTGAAGGAAGTGCCACAGATTATTCCAGCTACCAATCCTAAGGGGCGCTCCTGTAATCAAAGGGTGGGGGAGGGCGCAGGGTATGGGCAATATCACTCGTATCATTAAAAAAAAATCAAGTAAAAAAAATCGCGTCAAGCTTTGGTCATGGAAGATTCGAATCGGTGTTGCGTGCATGAGTGAATCAATGAACTCCATCATAAATGCACAAAATTACAAGAAACTTCGCCGCATGAATCAAACGCCTTATGACCTCACTGGACTTCATCTAATAAAATGTTCAGTACATTTAGATATGCAAAATTGGTTTACCCTCTGGTGAAAGGCAACGGCGGGCATAGGTTGGGGAGTGAGCGGGGTGGGGGACCTAAGATTCCGTAGGTTATGTGCAACAACACATTTATCTTACAACACAGAATGTAGTATTATTCCTGAGATTGTAAATCTTTCATCAACCCGTTCCGCAGCGGACTGTAGGTTCGGTTATGAGTTCATTTTCACCGGAATGTTGTCAGGCAAGTTGGAAACGGAGAGTAACACTGTCAACAATATCAGCTTCCGGAAATCGCAACGAGTACTGTGACAATAGAACTGCCAAATTTGCCGGTAGATGGCAGCGTAATCGCAATGCATTACTAAAAAAGAAACAATAATATACAATGTATGGCATGTACTATGAATATACATTTAAGAAAAACGTATACTGATTTATGTTAGAAGAAAGTGAAATCGAGAAATACACTAGACGTACAGTGTCTGTTTAATTACGAGAGTGACAATGGTTGGTCCTGACTTTACAACCTACATGTTCAAAAGCTGTTATGCTGAGTTGACCTGCAGGTGAACAGTTTAATATGAGGCCAAAGTAAGGCTGGATTACATTTTTGTTTCTGACAGTACTCTTTGCCTGCGCATATTATTTGATATAATAAATGAGTGTGTTTTATTCCTCCTTATGCAGTCCTTAGACTTTCCCTTTCTCAGTGCGGTCATTTCGTAAACATATTTCTAGAAAATGTGTTGATAAATAATGCAGATTGATATGGATATGAGAAGAATAAATATAATTTGTGTGTGTGTGTGTGTGTGTGTGTGTGTGTGTGTGTGTGTGTGTGTGTAGTTGTGTGTGTCGTGTATGATGGTAATGTTGTAATGACATCAAACCTTGGGAATAGCCCACTGATCTCAAAAAAAAAAAAAAAAAAAAACGATCGAGCATCTATTGTTTTGAAATGAAGCCCGTGAAATCGTTTGGCGGCCATATGGATGTACCCAAAACAAAGAAGGCGGAAATATAATATAATATATATAAATATATATCTATATGTTTATAATAACATTATATATATGCGTGTTCTTTTAATGTGATTTATTCACAAGGACAGCATCTTATTGCAGTGTGGAGTGATTAAAAGCTTTTAAGGCTATTATAGTGATTTATATATATATTATAAAGGTATTTTAGGTACTTGTTAAGTCATAGGATATCCCGCACTTTTCGTCAAAATTTTTTTTTCATTGACTGCTTATCATAGATATCCGCCTTTTCGTAAAATGTTTTTCTGACCATAGCCTTATCCAAAAATAAATTCTTTATCGCCTTTATCAAACTGCTATTTGAAGCTGCATTTATATTAAATGTAACTCGTCATGAGACTTCCAAGAAAGAAATAGTCGATCGGTCCATGATAAGCTCGCGATTTAGAACAACGGAGATAGAACTTACCCGTGAAAAGTCCTTGGAAAATTCCGCTTTATCATCGATTCGTCGTCGTCACTCCCTTCACTATCACTTCGAAAATTTTCGGTCTCATTTCCATATTTTCTACGCTTGCTACACCCAAATGCACAGCACTGTGTACCCCGCTTCGCCATATTAGCGTTAGTCTCACGGTTTCATTTGGGTACATCCACTATGGCGCCGACCAGATTTTATTGACATCAAATCTGCCTCTAAGAACAATTAGTTGCTCGATCCAGTCTTTTTTGAGATCAGTGGAATAGCCTCATTCAGAAACAGGAAAACTAACCTGAATTTTCCGCGCATGGGCACCCCGGGACCGGCCAGGCTGTTGAACAAGAATGAGGCTATTAGTAGCTGGTAATGACAAAAGTATTGAGGTCAGATCAGGTTTTCAGTTCATTGTCTCAGGCTTAGAGTATGATTAAGTTCTAGATGGCATATGCACGCAATAATGATATCAATTAAACCTCAAAATCAATCTCTCTCTCTCTCTCTCTCTCTCTCTCGCCTTCCACTCTCTCCCTCTCTCTCTCTCTCTCTCGTTCCTCTCTCTCTCTCGTCTCTCTCTCTCTCCCTCTCTCTCCTCTCTCTCCTCCTGCCTCTCCTCTCTCTCTCTCTTTCCTCTCTCTCTCTTCCCTCTCCTCTCTCTCTCTCTCTCTCTCTCCGTCCATCTCAACAAACACAAACATGGAGTCGGAGCCTCTATCATATTTTTTCCTTTATTATTATTTTTTGTATTTATTTTTTAGGGGGGGGGAGGTAACAAATATACCGAAACTTTAAACCGTGTGCTCTTGTCATCAGCCAGATATTATTTTTATTAGTATTATTTTTTTAAGAATTAAAACAACAACACGAATTATCTACCGCTGTGATGGAGGTAGAAGGATTATTGTTCTCTACGCACCCAACAATGAATTCGAGATACACTGTGAATATACTAGACGAAGGAGATAACATCAATTACCCATCGTTGTTTCCAATCTATCAGTCAAATAAAGAAAATTAATTTAGTTGCAATATGTTCATCTGTAGATATATACTAAAAAAAAATATATTTCCAATAGTTATCCCAAAACAATTTTCTATGGTCTGTTTTTACCGATAGTTTTCTATGACATTTAAGAGGGAAAACTCGCAAAAATTGAATCGAAGCAAAATCCCAGGAAAATGAGTTCCTCTAGTGATATAGAGACTGTGAACGCATATGAAGGACAGTATTCAAAGTATATAACAGTGGGAGAAAAGGAAGTGGTTATACTGATCATATATATGCGTTCACAATGAATCTATATTAGCTTTATTTAAAAGGCTACGTATAAATATACAATAATATCAGTTTTATCTAATGATCTGAAATACAAAAACTACACGTGAAGTTTTGAAACAGGTTAGATATTAAAAATGCTTCAAAATCAAAATTTCAAGTGTGGTGTGTTCTGTTTTATATCACCTTCATTTGAATCATTTAAAACTTCTGAAACATTTGAGACAATTGAAACATTTAAAGTATATGCGACATTTGAAACCCTTCGGATATCGGAACATTTGAAACATTTCAAATACTCATATATAGACAAAGTTGGATATGATACAAACATTAATCTAATGTGTGAATTCTTTACAGATTACCACGTCCACTTCTCGACTTTTCAATAGATATTTTCTTTGGATATTTTACCAACCAGTCTCAGAATACCTTACATCTGACTCTCTGAGCCTGATATAGTCCAGTAAAATGCACAATTCTCTTTCTCTTTCTCTTTCTCTTTCTTTCTCTCTCTCTCTCTCTCTCTCTCTTTCTCTCTCTCTCTCTCTCTCTCTCTCTCTCTCTCTCTCTTTCTCTCTCTCTCTCTTCTCTCTCTCTCTCTCTCTCTCTCTCTCTCTCTCTCTCTCTCTCTCTCTCTCGATCAACGATCCTCAAAACCCACCTGGAAGACAACAAGAAAGCACATCTTTCCCCCACACATCCTGTGCCTCGTCCTGCCACTGGGACACAGGGACTTCCTCGGCACGCAATACCCCGACCTGTCTCGACACCTGCTCGTCCTCGTGCAGGGCGGCGCGCAACACCACTGGTTCGTCCTCGAGCAGTAGTTCACCAGCCGTTGTTTGGCCGAGCAGCCCGTAGGGTCCGTCAGCCAGAAGCCACGGTACCAGCGGAGGCATTTCCGGTTGCTGCAAGGGCCTGGTTAAGGGGCGTGACAGATGGCTTTGTGTGTTGTAATAGAGTTGCGGTATTATTGGGAAAGGTAGAGGCAAGTGGAGATAGGTATTGATGGGTGAGGAGCGAGGTGGGAGGCGAGAGAGAGAGAGAGAGAGAGAGAGAGAGAGAGAGAGGAGAGAGAGAGAGAGAGAGAGAGAGTGGAAGGCGAGAGAGAGAGAGAGAGAGAGTGGAAGGCGAGAGCGAGAGAGACGAGAAGGAGAGAGAGGAGAGAGACGAGAGAGAGAGAGAGATGAGAGACAGAGAGAGAAGAGAGAAGAGGAGAGAGAGACGAGAGAGAGGAGGACCGACAGATCGAGAAGAGAGAATGAAGAGAGAGCAGGACGAGAGAGAGAGGACGGCGCGAGCCGGAGGAGAGTTGCAGAAGGCGGAGCGCCCCGAGAGCAGAGTCGAAGGCGAGAGGCGAGACGAGCAGAGCTGGAACGGCGAGAGCGAGAGAGAGAGATCGAGAGCAGAGACGCCGAGAGAGAGAAGATGACGAGAGAGCGAGGGGAGAGAAGAGTGTGAGAGAAGTAAAAAGAGAGGAGAGTAAGAAGAGAGAGGAGAGTAAGAAAGAGAGAGAGAGATGAGAGAGAGAGAGGAGAGGAGAGAGAGATGAGAAGAGAGAGTAAAAAAGAAGAACGAGAGTGAGAAAGAGAGAGAGACTTTGAGAGAGAGATTCGACGAGATCCGACGAGAGACGCATAGATAGTTAGATTGCAGACAGATAGAGAGAGAGAGAGAGAAAGCATGGAGAAGAGAGAGCGAAGGAGAGAGAAGAGGAGATGAAGAGAGAGAGAGAGCGAGTACGAGAGAGTAGAGAGAGAGAGGAGAGAGAGAGAGAGAGAGGAGAGAGAGAGGAGAGAGGAAGAAAGAGAGAGAGAGAGAAGAGAGAGAAGGACAGGAAGAGAGAAAAGAGAGAGAGAGAAAAGAGGAGACGAGAGGAGAGAGGAGAGAGAGAGAGAGAAGGAGAGAGACAAGAGAGAGGAGAGGGGAGAGGGGAGAGAGAGAGAGAGAGAGAGAAGGAGAGAGAAGGAGAGGGGAGGAGGAGGAGAGAGAGAGAGAGAGAGAGAGAGAGAAGGAGAGAGAAGAGGGGAGGGGGAGGGGGAGGAGAGGGAGGGGGAGAGAGAGAGAGGAGAGAGAGGGGAGGGGAGAGAGGGGAGAGAAAAGAGGGGAGGAGAGAGAGAGAGAGAGAGAGGGAAAAGAGAGAGAGAGAGAGGGGAAAAGACAAAAGACAGAGGAGGAAGAGAGCAGAGAGAGAGAGAAGAGAGAGAGAGGGAGAGAGAGAGGAGACAGAGAGAGAAGAGACAAAGGAGACAGAGAGAGAGGAGAAGAGAAGGAGAGAGAGAGAGAGAGAGAGGGGAGGGGAGAGAGAGAGAGAGAGAGGAGAGAGAGAGAGGTGAGAGAGAGGGGGGAGAGGGGGAGGAGAGAGGAGAGAGAGAGAGAGGAGAGGGGAGAAAAAGAGAGAGAGAGAGAGAGAAAAGGAGAGAGAGAAAAGAGAGGAGAGGAGAGAGAGAGGAGAGGAGAGAGAGGAGAGAAGGAGAGAGAGAGAAAGAGAGAGAGAGAGAGAGACGAGAGAAGAGAGGGGAGAGAGAGAGAAGGGGAGAGAGAGAGAGAGAGAGAGAGAGAAAAGGGAGAGAGAGAGAGGAGAGAGAGAGAGAGGAGAGAGAGAGGAGGAGAGAAAAGAGAAGGGGGAAAGGGGAGGGGAGAGGGGAGAAAAGGAGAAGGAGAGAGAGAGAGAAGAGAGAGAGGGGATAGAGGGAAGGAAGGAGAGAGAGAGAGGAGAGAGAGAGAGAGAGAGAGAGAGCGAGAGAAGAGAGAGAAGGAGGGGAGAGGGAGAGAGAGAGGGAGGGGAGAGGAGAGAGACGAGGGGAGAGAGAGAGAGAGAGACGAGAGTGGAAGGCGGGAAGAGAGAGAGAGAGGAGAGGACGAGAGGGAAGGGGAGAGAAGGAGAAGAGGAGTGGGCGGAGAGAGAGAGAGAGAGAGAGAAGAGAGGGGAAGAGGGAAGGAGAGGAGAGCAGAGCAGAGAAGGGGAGAAAAGAGGAGAGAAAAGAAGAAAAGAGAGAAGAGAAAAGAGAAGATAGAGAAGAGAAAGGGGGGGAGACAGAGAGACTGAAAAGCGAAGGAAACGCGTCGAGCCCTCCCAAAAAGACAAGGCCTGAAAACCAGGCGGGCCACCACTGACCTCAACCGGACCCCCGCAGTCCGGCCCGCCGTCCAACCGGGTTGCGAAGGCCCCCGGGGCCCCGCGGGCCGACGGCACGGGGGAGCGGCATGGGGCACGCAGGCTCCTCTGCGCGCAATTTCTCCGCGGCCTTGCGGGATGCAAACCCAAGCAGTCTGGGGGGGGTGGGGGAGTTTGAGAGATAAGTGGATGAATAGAGAGAGCGGGGGTGAAGGAAAATGGAGAGAGAGAGAGATAAGTAGATATATATATATAGAGAGAGAGAATACAGACATTGATTGAAGTAAAAGAGAGAGAGAGAGAGAGAAGGCAGAAAAAACGAAAGAAAATAAAGTCAGAGATAAAAAAGAAAGAGCAGACCGAAAAAGAAAGAGAGACTTTGACACAATTTCGCCCCGATTATCCGATCTTGCATCATTCTCTCGTCATTACCATCCCCTCATTCATTTTCTCCCATTCCCACTCAATAAATTCAACCAGGGATTACCCCCCCCCACTCCCCCTCCAACTCACCTCTCCTCCTGCGGCCAAAAGGACAGCAGCGAGAAAGGCAAAGGTCGATCCTGCGAATTTACTCATCCTGTGGGAAAATAGAGAAAGCATGTGAAGGGATATTTGCGATAAATGGAGGGAATAAGGAGGTAGCGATGGTATTAGAAGAGAAGGAACAATTGCAATAAATAAAGGGAATAAAGAGAAAGATGATGATAGAAGTGAAGTGATCATTGCAATAAATACCGAGACAGCAATGATAGAATAAGATAAGGGATCATTGCTATAATTAGAGGAATAAGGAGAAAGCAGTGATAGAGGAAAAATGATTATTACAATAAATAGAAGGAATAATAATAATAATAAAAAGAATAAGGGAAAGATACATTGCAAATTCAACTTTACGAAATTGCAATGGATCAGTCAACAGAAAATACGACAGCGGATGCATAGTTGTTGCCGTCGCGTCGTTATGAATTCACGTAAAATAAAATTCAAAGTTAGTTTTCACCTTCGTCTATAATGGGGAAAAGATGTATTTGCATAATGTGATATATGGCACCTGTGCAGTGTCGCACTTAGCCTGTAAAACTCGAGCTAATGTTGATTTGCATTTTTTTTTCTTGCTTGAAAAACGTATTGGCTTAATGTATTTTAAATCTTTGGTTGAGGAAATAATATAAGGAGAGAGGCACTGTAACTACAGTAACATATCTGTGCTGCATTTGTGAAAATAGATAGGTATGAACAGTTAAATAAATGTACATATCTATATCTGTCTATCTATCTATCTATCTATCTATCTATCTATCTATTTACACACACACACACACCCCACACACACACACACACACACACACACACACACACACACACACACACACACCCCACACACACATTATATATATATATATATATATATATATATATATATATATATATATATATATATATATGTGTGTGTGTGTGTGTGTGTGTGTGTGTGTGTGTGTGTGTGTGTGTGTGTGTGTGTGTGTGTGTGTGTGTGTGTGTGTGTGTGTGTTTGTATGTATATACACAAACATGATTTGAACAGAAACACTTG
>NC_051428.1:6488015-6505515 GCF_015228065.2 Penaeus monodon | reverse complement strand
GATGTTTCTCCCTCATATCTTTTTGAACAACATCCTTCCATCTGGTCTTAGGCCTTCCTCTTGGTCTGTTTCCCTCTATTTCCATTTCCATTGCCTGTCTTCCCACATGATCTTCGTTTCTTCTCTGGTCTGACCACAGACTTATGTACCATTCCCTTCAACTTTATGGGCACTCCCTTGTCGCAGATCACTCCCGAAACCTTTCTCCAATTATTCCAACCACATTGAATTCGGTGTTTAATCTCTCTTCCCATGCTGCCATCTTCCTCAACCATCGCTCCCAAATACTTAAAGTGGTCCACTCTCTTCAGGTTCAATTCATCTATTTGTATCGTTGACTGTTGATCTCCTGTGTCCATTGTGAAATACTCTGTCTGTTTCCTGCTTATCTTCAGCTCTCTACTCTCCAGTGCAGTTCTCCATCTTTCCATCTTTCTCTGTAGCTCCTACTTCGTCTCCGCCACCAACACGATGTCATCGGCATACAGTATGCACCATGGTGGCTCTTCAAGCACTTCCTCTATCATTATATCATAACCACATTGAACAGTATTGGGCCGAGGGCCGAGCCTTGGCGCAAGCCAACCTTAACCCCAAACCCATCTGTCATTCCTACTGTGCATCGGACCTTGGTGATAACATTCTTATAAGTCTCTTGAATCATTCTCACGTATTTCTCCGTCCCTCCTCGCTTGCGCATACATCTCCACACTTCCTGTCTCGGCACTCTATCATAAGCTTTCTCTAGGTCTATAAACAACACGTGTAACGTGTTGTTCTATAGACCTAGACACGTGTAAGGCAGAATATCCCGTCCACCGTTCCTGCTCCTTTCATGAAGCCCAGTTGTTGTCTTCCAATAAACGCTTCCTGTCTTATTCGGCCATCTGTTATTCTTTCTAATAGTTTCAAAGTATGTGACATTAGTTTCATGCCTCTATAATTTTCACAATTTTGGACATCTTTTCTCTTAAATTTTGGACATCTCCTTTCTCTCTGAAAATCGGTATTAATATGCTTTCTTTCCATACTGTCGGGATATTCATCCATCACCTTCCCCATCAGCATCCAAAACACGTCAATGCCTTCCTCTCCCATCGCTTTCCAGGCTTCTATGGGGACGCCGTCTGGTCCCGTGGCTTTCCCGTTTTTCATCTTCTTCAGCGCCTGTTGCACCTCTATCCTTGATATTTCCAAGACTGCACCCTGGTTAGCGTCCCCATCACCTCTGATCAGCCGTTCATTTTCCTCGTTCAGGAATTTAGAGAAATATTGTTCCCATCTCTTGATTTTGCCTTGTTCTGTTCTAATGATATTTCCATTCTCATCTTTCGTTTGCCTAATATGCACGATATGTTTTGTGCTTTTATTCCTTGTCTTCGCCAGTTGAAAAACCTTTCCCTGTCCTTCCTTGCTGTCTAGATCTTTATACAACTGATCGTGAGCCCTGCTCTTAGCTATTGCCACTGCTCTCTTTGCCTCTTTATTCTTGGTCTTATATTCTTTTTTATTTCTCTCGGATAAGGAGATTTCCGATTTCTTCTTAGCCTCCTTCTTCTCCGTTATTGCCTGTTGTACTTCATCATTGAACCACCAAGTTTCTTTATCTTTCCTGATCTTTCCACTAGTTTCTCCTAAAATCTCTTTTCCTGCTCGTATCACAAATTCTGCTGCTTCATTCCCCCAGGAGTTTAGATCTTCAATTTCTTGGCTAATTTGCCCGAGTACTCTCTCTTTGAACTCTTCTTTCTTCTCCTGATCCTTCAATCTATGCCATTTGACCTTCTTAGGTCCAGGTTTCGGTGTGCTATGCACTCGGGATACCTTGATGTTCAAATCCATCACGACCAGTCGGTGTTGCCTTACAGTTTATTATCTCAACCATATTTCTCCTACGATATAAGAGGTAGTCTATTTGGCTAACTCTTCCGTCACTCTTGTACGTGATAAGATGTTCTTGTCGTTTCGTAAAAATAGTGTTACTGATAACCATATCGTTAGAGATGGCAAAATCAATAACACGTTCTCCATCCTCATTTCCCTGGCCATAACACATCCCTCCGTGCACTCGGCTGATAACACCGGATCCTCTCCCAACACGCCCATTTAAGTCTCCACCGATAACACATCTTTCGTCTTCAGCTTCTTCTTCTTTTTCTTAGCTTTATCCCATTTTTATATGGGGTCGCCATGATGATTTGGTTCTGGCAGATATCTTTTATGGCCGGATGCTCTTCCTGACGCCAATCCTTCTCCACTCACTCGGGCCCGGGACCGAGGGCTGTCTTGCCTACCCAGTGGCTAGGTGGGCAATCGAGGTGAATTTTTTTGCCCAAGGGAACAACGCGCCGGCCGGTGACTCGAACGAACTCAGATTTGCCGTCGTGACAATCTTGAGTTCGATGCTCTAACCACTCGGCTACCGCGGCCTCAATCCCATTCTTATATGGGGTTGCCATGATGATTTGGTTCTGGCAGATATCTTTTATGGCTGGATGCCCTTCCTGACGCCATCTTTCGTCTTCAGCACTCTTCTCAAATTCATCCTGTAGTGTTATCCAAACTCATCCCTTTTCATCATCGGTGCAACCCGTCTGAGGGGCGTACACATTAAATACGCTGATCTCAAACTCCTCAAGAGCCAGCTTTATCCATAAAATTCTATCATTTTTTCTATTAACTTCCACAACTGCACTCTTAAATTTTTCCGACACTATTATTCCAACACCATTTCTTTTGTCCAAATTTGCACTTCCATAGATTAACTTGTATCCGTCTCCCAACTCTTTCGACTTATTGCCACTCCATCTAGTTTCCTGCACACACATAATGTCCACTTTCCTTCCCCACATCAACTCCGCCAATGCTCTTCCTCGGCCAGTCATCATCATCATCAATAACGGTATGCTCATGTTTGAGCAGCCGTGGACCTCTCCACATCCTTCGCCACTCAACTCGATCTTGCGCTTTTCTTTCCGCTTGTACCATCGTCAGCCCGCAAATATCTTTGATGTTGTTGCTCAGTCTTGTCTTCGGTTTGCCTCTTCCTCTGTTGTGTGTGTGTAGTGGCATCCTAGCATTGGAGTCATACTTCGAATATGGGTGGATGCCCTTCCTAAGCCCAACCCTCTCCATTTATCCGGGCTTGGGACCGGCAGCGCGTTGAGCTGGCTTGCTCCCCCAGTGGCTGGATTAGCTTCGCTTATTTAACTAGATCTCTACAATTCACAAGTCAAAAAAGTAAAAGTTAGAAAACCATCATTATACCACCTTTTCTTTGCAGAGAACAACAACAAAAGAATTTCGTTAATGCAACCGACTCTCGCTGTGGAAGGAATAATTAAAGAAGAAATGAAATAATAACCATCCAAGCATTTTTTTCTTTTTCTTTTACAGATAGACAAGATGGCTGGGTTAAAAATGCTCCTTCTGGCAGCAGTCCTCTTTCTGGGCGGAGCGAAGGTGGGTGGTGGGCGGGTGGGCCGGGCGGTGGGCGGGCGGGCCGGGTGGTGGGCTGGTGAATGGGATGGTGGGTGGGTGGTGACTGAGTGGGTAGTGGTGGGTGGGAGGCTGGGTGGGCAGGAGGGCAACAGCTATCAGAGTAGGTCGCCAAAGGTACGTGTCGGGGAGAGATGAATGAGGGGGATTGTCTCCATTTTTTTCCATTTCAAAACACACACACACACACACACACACACACACACACATATATATATATATATATATATATATATATATATATATATATATATATATTGTTCTTGTGTGTGTGTGTGTGTGTGTGTGTGTGTGTGTGTGTGTGTGTGTGTGTGTGTGTGTGCTTTGTGTGTTGTGTGTGTGTGTGTGTGTGTGTGTGTGTGTGTGTGTGTGTGTGTGTGTGTGTGTGTGTGTGTGTGTGTGTGTGTGTGTGTGTGTGTGTGTGTGTGGTGTGGTGTGGTGTGTGTGTGTGCACGTATGAGCGTATGTATCTACAGGCATATGCGCCTACATATACCACATCACACCGAACTCCCATCGCCCTCCTCTGGCGCAACCTCAGCAGGTGGCCGCTGGCACTTCCCGCTCGCAGCAGTGCCGCGCAGACGGAGGCCGCTGCGTGTCCGCCGGGAGCTGCCGCTCGCCCTCGGTGGCGGCGTCGGCCTGCGGGGGCGCCGGGGGCGCCGTGTGCTGCAACCCCTCGGGCTCGGACGCCTTCGCTCGGGCCCTGGAGCTCGACGGCTTCGAGGTCGGCTTGAGAGTCAGTGAGTCGGTCCCGCCTTTGGTCTTCTATTTTCCTTTGTCTGTTTGGTTTACTGCTCTTGTACGTTCGGTTTCTCTCCATTTTTCAGTCTCTCTTCTCTCTCTCTCTCTCTCTCTCTCTCTCTCGCTCTCTCTTTCTCTCTCTCTCTCTCCCTCTCTCCTTTTCCTTCTCCCTCTTCCTCTCCCCCAATCTCCCCCAGTCCCTTGCCCTCCCTCTCTCTCTCTATCTATCTCCTCCTTCTCCCTTTCCCTCTCTCCCCATCTCTCCCACCCACTCCCACTCCCCCTCTCCCTCTGCCACTCTCTTAACCCAAGCACTCCCTATGAAAAACAAAGTAATAAGAGGAAATAAAAAAAAAACACCAAAAAGACTTAAAAACGCAGCAGCTCTCCACAACCGGCTTTCCTCTCCCGCCAGACCCTTGTAGCAACAGAAAATGCCTCAACTGGTACCGGGGAGAGTGGCTGACAGACCCGGCCACCTGCACGGACAAGCGGCGGCTGGTCAACTTCTGCGAGACGACTAACCAATGGTACAAAAGGGGGCAGTTTTTTATTGGCGAAATGTGCTAAATAAATGAGAGTTTTCTATTTAATATAATTGGCTTTTCTTATTGGGGGAACAGGGGGTGGGAGTAAATGAACAAATTTGGTCTAGGATTTATTATCGTTGTTATCGTTATTTGTATTATTATTGTTATTTTGGGGGGAGTGAGACGAACTTTTTATTTTATTCATTATTATCATTTTTTAACAACTAATCCTCTCTCCCTCGTTCGCAAAAGCAATAATACATTTCTTCATTCTCTCTCTCTCACTCACTCTGTATCTTTCTACTCCCTCCCTCCCTCTCTCTTTCCCACTCTCTCTCTCCCTCTCTTTCCCACTCTCCCTCCCCCTCTCTCTTTCCCACTCTCTCCCTCTCTTTATCTCCCTCCCTCCCTCCCTCCCTCCCTCTCTACCTCTTCTCTCCTCTCCTTTTCCTTTTCTCTCCAGGTGCTGCGCTCCTCCCTGCAGAAGGAAGTCGCGATGCCGCAGGAAGAAGGGATACTGCGTGCCGAGGAAGTCCATGTGTCCCAGTGGCAGGACGAGGCGCAGGCTGTGTGGGGGGAGGATGTGCTTCTGCTGTCTGCCAGGTGAGATGAGAAAAGGAATATGAAAACAAGGAAAATGGAAAAAAAAATGAAAAAAACGAAAATAAATAAAAATTAAAATGATTAAAATGAAAAAGGATATGAAGAAAAACAAATAAAATGAAAGGAAAATAAAAAAGAATTAAATTCTTAAAAAAAGAAAAAAAATTAGAAAATGAAAACAGGTCGGAAATTAGAAAAAAAGGGGAGGGCAATGGAAAGAAAATAAAAAACAAAAATGAGAAAAATGAGAAAAGACAATGAAAGAAAGAAAAAAGAAAAAAAAGAGAATGAAAAATAAAGAAAATGAAAATGAGAAAGAAAATACTTAATTCTTTAATGATATGTGCAAAGTCAGATTAATGTTATTCGCCTCAGAGTAATGAAACGATAAAAACACACTTCGCAGACAGAAAAAAAAATAGCTCTTTAAGGTAATTGAAGAAACAAAAGTCATCTTAGAAGTAATTATGCCTATATGAGAATGTTTCCTACTGAAAGTAATCTATAATGCCACTCTCGCTATCAACAGAATGGCCGGTTCCGTCTTGCCCTTGCCCCCAGAACAGAGGTGAGTATCAAACACTTTCATCATTCAGTATCAATCTCATTTTGTTACCATTTTACCTCTTGGTATTTCAAAATCAGTTTCTGACCATCGCCTTCAGGATGCTCTATTAATGAACTCTAGAGCTTTCGATCCATGGAATGTTATTGACTGGTGTAGTCTATAGGGTTGATGATTGGATATCATTATTTTTTTAAATACCATCTCTAGTTTTGTGTATCACCCTGTATGGTCATGTGAAGGACTGTATCTGTGTGCTCAATATAATATCAAGAATCCCATACAAAGCTGTTTATAAGGGACATTTTTTACCATTATTGTTTTAACAGTATTATCATTATCATCAACTTCATCATCATTACCATCATCGTCATTATCATATCATCACCATAATGATAATCATTATCAACAATTTACTTATCCATCTTTATCTATTTCATCTCTCAATCATTCTCTCCACGTATACCAGTATCGGTGTGTGAGCCGACAGGCACCTATTCCCTTGCTGAGGGCAGTTGCGTTCAAGTCCACAGCCCTGGCTACCCTTACCCCTATGACAACGACGCGTCATGTTCCCTTAGTGTTGTGGCTCCGAGTTACTGCAGAATTATCGTGGAGTACTGTCAGGTGGAGCTGGAAAGGTGCCCTTATGATTATGTGAATGTCACCGATGGCGTAACCAGGTGAGGTGTATTGGATAAAAAAAAGGTGGAAAGTGGTTGTAATTCTGCCTGTGTATGTTCTGGGGGAATTGTGTGTGTGTGTGTGTGTGTGTGTGTGTGTGTGTGTGTGTGTGTGTGTGTGTGTGTGTGTGTGTGTGTGTGTGTGTGTGTGTGTGTGTGTGAGTGCTATATATTTATATATGGATAGATAGATGGGTATATTGATGAATAGACATATAGATATGAATATTATATATATATATATATATATATATATATATATATATATATATATATATATATACTGTATATATACATTAATAGACAGACAGACAGAGATATTTGGACAAGCAAACAGACAGCCAAATAGACAATTAAACAAATAAATACACATATACTCCACAATCGCCAGACCTACACTTTTCACAAAAACTAACCACCCACATTTCTCCCTGTATTTTTCCCTCTGGATACTGACAACGCAACAGCAACTCGTACTGCGGGACCGCTAACCCAGTTGGCTTCACTTCAGCCGCTAACACTGTCGACTTCAGTTTCTTCTCGGATTCCAGCCAAGTAAACAGAGGTTTCCAGGCTTCTCTCTCTACCACCTGCGTGAGTATAGGATATACTCTTCGTGACTGTGGAAAAGAGCGTTTTTTTTCAATCTATTTAATATACTTAGGAATATGCGTGATTCGATTTGGTTTATGTTTATGGGGATGGAGTACCTAAAGTTTGGTAGTTTGTAGTTTGTCATATTGGAAGGATGAGATGAATAAGTGATTTTTCTCTTGTGATTACATATTATTTTGATAATTTTTATGATTATTATTTGTCAGTTCTATAAACAGTGCTTCAGGGTTTAACGCTTTCTCTCTCGCTCTTCCTTCCGTACTCTCTCATTTTTTATTCCCCATCTTCCTCTCTCTCTCTCTCTCTTTCTCTCTCTCTCTCTCTCTCTCTCTCTCTCTCTCTCTCTCTCTCTTTCTCGCTCGCTCTTTCTCTTCCCCCCTTTTTTTTTTTTTTTTTTTGCTTGTTTTTTTTTTTTTTTTTGTTCTTTTGCTTACATTCTCTTTTCTTTTTGCAGTTCGACTGTACTCAGGGACCGACTTATGCGGGTTCGTGCAGCTGCTTCGGTTCACTCTTCTTGTTTATATGTGTATATCAGTGTGCAAGTGTGTGCAAGTGTGTGTGTGTGTGTGTGTGTGTGTGTGTGTGTGTGTGTGTGTGTGTGTGTGTGTGTGCATGCGTGCATGTTTGTGTGTGTATATTTTATGTGTTTGTGTACACCTATACATACACGCGATTGCATCTACATGCACGTATTTGAATTAAATGCTGCACACATACACTTCCCTCTCACTCTTACCGTGCAATACCACCACCCCCCCTCTCCATTGCAGTATGCAGCGACACCGCCATTACCTCGAGCACTGGCGGTCTGATCAACTCCCCCGGGTATCCAGGCACTTACCCGACCTTCGTGGACTGCACCCTCACCATCAGCGCTCCTGCTGGATCCACCATTAGATTCGAGTATTTGGCGTTCCATTTGGAAGGAAGTCCACCGACGTGCGGGTTCGACTACTTCCAGATCTACGACACGTCTCTTCCGTCAACGTAAGATGAAATGATAAGCATTTGTTTCAGTTATTTATTTATTCATTATCATTACTCCTACTATTATTGTTATTCTTTAGTTGTAATAAAATGTAGAAAATGAAATATATTGAAGACAATGATGGAAATAGGAAATGAAATTTGTGACGAAATATGGCAACGTATGCAGAGAATTGTAACAATTATATTTAAATGAAACATATGGAATGTAATGGAATATACTGATATGCGTAATGAAATATGGTTATGTATTTAGTGAAATATAATATCTCTAATGAAATACAATAATACAGTTGATAATATATATATATATATATATATATATATATATATATATATATATATATATATACTAAAGTTAATATACGTATTGGTGAATGGTATCACCTATCAGTGCCCTCGTCCTCTCGCGCATTTCCTTCTCGTTCTCAATCTAAGCACATTTCCGCTACGAACAGGACCAAATACTGTGGAACTACCTTGCCCACCTTCACGACCTCTTCAACAAACGCAGTGACGATCGTATTCTCTTCCGATAAGTCTGAAGTCTTCACTGGATTCTCGATCTGCTTCACGGTAATATAAGGTGAGTTGTGGTCGAAAACTCTTATTCGGACACGGTTCGAATGCTGTTTCGAACGTCCCTTGTTGTTTAGGTTTGAAGGGTTTCGAAGCATCATTCACGGGATGAGGCTGTAGTAATGGGTGGTCAAAACTCTTATTCGGACACGATTTTTGTCTCGAACGTCCGAACAATATGGTCCCTGCTTAGGTTTGAAGGATTTTGAAGATTCACTCTTCTTATGCGCGAATGTAAATTATCTTTAGCGTATTTATTTTCCATATTAAAATTTTTTAAATATGCGAATCGTGAGTTTCGATTCTTGTATTCGAAACACACGACCTTGGTACGACGGTTCACGCATGCACAATACTATAAAAAATGGAAATGCACACACACACACACACACACACACACACACACACACACACACACACACACACACACGTCAACACTCATACCTGAAATTGTTAAAATGGAATGAAACAGGAATGTAAATCGGAGAACTAAAATATATATCTTTTTTTCAGACCTTGGGCTGACTGTTGAACTCCCTTACCCTATAATGGCTATCGACGAACAACGAACCACAAACAATTCTTGCAAAAAAAAATCTTCACGAAATGCTTCCAAAATGGAGAAAATGAGAAAATAAGAATCGGTAAATGACGCGGATCGGTATTTTAGGAAACTCAAGTCATTCAGGATGCCCGGTTTCAGTTCGTCGAATGTAATCTTTGCTTCTCTTGATAAATCATAGAGGAAAGCACATAATTTCCCTCATTATACTTTCGTTAACTTTGAAGAAGCATTTTCTTGATATCACACTTTTCTTGATACATCATCCACGTAACATATCCATTCTGTCTTTGACTTAATATTGATATTAATATTGATATCCTCCACTTTTCCCTATATAACCCAAGTAACTTTTCATTATATCTTAACCTTAGGACTGAAAAATAACTTACCTGATTATTCAACTTCCCTCAATGTATCACCCATGTAACTTTATAGTGTAACTTTGCACTGTGTCTTTACCTTATTACCGAACGAGTATTTTTCTTGATGCTCAATTTTCCTGCTTTCTGATCATTACACAATAAATAGGTTGTAGCCATCTTAGGGTATACTAGCCCATGTGTGGTCGGTTTTCTTGTGTACGCATCACTACCACACAGAACCATTATATGCATATTTATTTTACTGGCAGTTACACTTATGTATGAATCTTGTACTATGGCATATGACCTTGGTGTACATTTGCCTTATATGGTACTGAATAAAGTTTTTATCGGCATATTAAATTGTTGTTTTGTGTGCCATACACATAAGCAAGCAAATTTATAATCATACATGCACGTACAGAAACACCTATGCAAACACTCAGACACTCGCTTACTGACATCCAAATATAATACTATTTACAGAATTGCATGGGTATTATTAATATCATTATTATTACCATTATTGTTGTTGAAGTTTTTATCATCATCATCATCATCATCATTATTAGTATTAGTAGAAGTAGTAGTATCATTATTATAATGATTGTTACTATCATTATCGTTATCATTATTATTATTATAGGTATTATTATTTTCATTATCCTGACAATGATAATGATATTACCAATAATGGTATGTATAATGCTAATGATAATAATACTATTAAATAATAATATTAGTCATGATGATGATGATAATGATAATAATAATGATAATGATAATAATAACGATAGTAATAATAATAATAATAATAATAATAATAATAATAATAATAATAATAATAATAATAATGGTAATAATAATAAAGATAAAGATAAAGGTAATTGTAGCGGCGTAGACTCAGCAAATCTCAACGTGTCTGGCTGAGTTCGGGCTCAACCGAGAATAAAAGGGTTTTGTTCAGGAAAAGATTTGTCTGCAGTGAACAGATGTAAGGTTCCAGGCCTACGGCACGCTGCCACCGTGTGTGTTGTGTATGAGAGTGTGAATGTTGCATAAGAGAAGGGTGGAAGGAAAATGCAGAATATATGTGCTGAATGTTGGATGTGAAAATGTGTAAATCTGTAAAGGGAGATAACGTAGGCTAAGCGCCTGCGTGGACGTGATCATTTTCCCCTTCGGTTTGAGCATCCACCTGCTGGAAGAGGAAACCCAGGTATGGCAAAGCTTGTGGTCTGTTCTAGAATATCTGCTTAACATGCTCCGATTCATATAGCCTTTTTCGAACGTTTCAGTAGTTGCGAGATATCAGAGTAACCAGCAATGTGCTATTTAGGAGACCCCAGTCCGAGAAAGTTTTAAACATTCAGCCGTGGTCAGAACCAGAACTTAGAGGTAGTAATTATCATTTATTTTTCTGGCTGGGACTGAGTACAGCTCTACGATGGTACGAGGTTTATTTAACGAGCAAATTGCACTCATTAGGGAGTTCTACAGATAATTCAATGACGAAAGTAGATAAAGATATGTGCATCACCATTATATCACAGCGAGGGTAATGCACATTAAAACCAACACCAGATGTTCTTAAAGATACCAGATAAACTTGTACTCACCCCTAAGTTGGCGTCCCAACTCCATTAAGTGTTTTTGCCCAGGGAGTCAGCACAAAAACTGGGATCCTTAAGTTAATGAAGTTAATCTATACACCCAGAATGGTGATTAACTTTGAAAAATTGGAGAGAAAAATTAATGCTGACAAACTCTAAAAAAGAATTATAGATTTAAAAATGCAGTGTAAGAAATAATTTAGCGACGAAAGTCAAGTAAAATGGAAAATAACACCAAAGGGCACAGATCACGAAGACTGCCTGTACACCCACAAGGTCAGACAGGAATCAGCCGAGACAACACATCGAGAAAAAGTAAAAAAAAGTTCTTTCTCCCAGGCGGTACGGATCCTTAAGCTGAGAGGAAAGAAAACAAAGCGATAACTTAGTTGTTAAGGTTGGTGGCAAGACTGGAGGTACGGATCCTCAAGAAAGTGTTCCTCTATATCACTTAGTCTTTCTAGGCTCTCTAACTCCTGGATTTCACAAAGTACTGATCTGGCATGTCACACCAAAAGAGACCAGGTGTCTCCTACATGCAACCTTAAATAACACTTCATTTTGGTGACACACGAATTCAACAATCCTGGCACGAAGCGAGGTAAATCCAAGAGAGCACAGGTCTAATAACACTAAGAGCAGAACCACCGGACAGGGCAAAAGTTCTTATACCCCGAAATAGAGCCCCAGGCCATGCCTTTGGCATAGAGCGAAAAGAAGAAAATACGCAAAGTACCGGAAGACCAACCCGATAGTTCGACAGTCCAAAGGACCCAAACAACCATTAAGTGAGTGAGAGAGAGAGAGAGAGAGAGAGAGAGAGAGAGAGAGAGAGAGAGAGAGAGAGAGAGAGAGAGAGAGAGAGAGAGAGAGAATGTGACGACCATTTCTCCCTTCAGGAGTTGTTATGACACTTTGGAAACATCACTGAAGAGAAAAGGGAGAAAGGACAATAGAAAATGAGAAATAAGGGAAAGAATGCTAATGAAAACTGATAATACACAGTTTAAGTGAAAACTCTGCATTCCGGACTGTACATATTTTCAGTATTCGACTTTGAAAATAAACAAATCTTTATTTTTCTTGGCGACTTCAACGCCATGCAAGTAATTAGCTTTGGTTTTAAATGAGTTCTATGGTCATAAAAATAACCACATTAACTCTAGTGGCGTTGGTTATGAAGTCACTCTCGAGCCGGGAGGCGCAGATGACGGGGGATGCACCAGCCTCGTGCGGGTGCGCACCCGATTCTTGAAAAAAGCGAGGACTTTATAGTACGCTCCAGACTAGAGGGCGAGGATGCAAGGCGGGCGAGGACCAGCATCCAGGCGGGTGTGCTGTACTCAACACGCCAGCTTGTGGAGCGGATAGCCCAGAATCTTAATGGGGGGGGGGGGTATTGCGAAGTGATGGCGCACTCAAGCCGAGAGGGCGAGTTGCAAGACGATCGAGGCGGCAGCATCTCGCGGGTGAATAGTGAGTGCGCCCGCTTCTTTAGCGGAAATGGAGCCCGAGACGCCTCGTCCAGGACAAAGGCAGCATCACAGGGTTCCCACACCATTTATTCCTCCTCGGGACATAGGCGGGGACCAGGGCTAATGAGACCACTTCACCTACCCAGTGTCCAAAACAGGGCCTGACGCAGCACGCGCTGGAAGCCGATGTATTGGTTGAGTCGGCATTCGGTAGTCCAAGAGGGTCTTATATATATATATATATATATATATATATATATATATATATATATATATATATATATATATATATATATATTGTGTGTGTATATATATGTATATATTATATATATATATATATATATATATATATATATATTATATATATATATATATATATATATATATATATATATATATGTATATATATATGTAGACAAGGTATGAATGAGAATGAATATCTTCACAATACAAGAGATGTATTTGACCGGTTTCGATTGCGTCTTCGTCAGAAATACATGTATTTCTGACGAAGACGCAATCGAAACCGGTCAGATACATCTCTTGTATTGTGAAGATATTTATTCTCATTCATACCTTGTCTACATTTGTCAATATGAATACGGTTCATATATATATATATATATATATATATATATATATATATATATATATATATATATATATATATATATATATACCACAATCAGGGCGCAGGACTCTTCGGTGAAGGTACCGCGTAACTTCGTGGTAGAAGAGGCAGGCATGTGGCAAGGTCAAGACTCGGCCTCAACCACATGGCGCCCGAGGAAGATGTGAGTTCGGGCAAGATCGGCCATACACTGCAATAGTATTAGCAACAATAAAAACTATAATAGTAATAGTTATTGTAATAATCATAATTATGATAATAAAGCTGATAAGGGTGATGATGATAATGATAAGGACAATGATGATAATGACACAGATAATGATATTGATGATGATAATGATACAGATAATAATGATGATGATAATGATACAGATAATGATATTAATGATGATAATGAAAATAATAATGATAAAAAATTATATTAATAATGATAATGGCAATGATAATGATAATGTTACTGATGATAATCATGCTAAAAAACAATAACAATATTAATAATAATAATGACGATGATAGTAATAATAATGATAATAATAATGATGATAATAATGATGTTAGTAATGATAGTACTAATAAAAGGAAGGAATAACAATAATAATAATAATAATAATGATAATAATAATAATATAATAAATATAATAATAATAATAATTGTTAATAATAATAATATAATATGATAATATATAATAATAATAATATAATAATAATATAATAATAACATTATATATATAATAATAATTAATATAATAATATAATATTATAATAATAATAATAATATATTAATAATAATAAAGTAATAATAATAATAGTAATAATAATAATAGTAATGATAATAATATTAATAATAGTAATACTAATAATCTTCTTCTTTTAACGGTAGGTTCATGTCTGAGCCGCCGTGGTCACAGCATGATACTTAGTTTTTTCATGGTGTGATGCTCTTGGAGTGAGTACGTGGTAGGGTCCCCAGTTCCTTTCCACGGAGAGTGCCGGTGTTACCTTTTAGGGAATCATTCTCTCTAATTATCCGGGCTTGGGACCAGCACTGACTTGGGCTGGCTTGGCCACCCAGTGGCTAGGTAGGCAATCGAGGTGAAGTTCCTTGCCCAAGGGAACAACGCGCCGGCCGGTGACTCGAACCCTCGAACTCAGATTGCCGTCGTGACAGTCATGAGTCCGATGCTCTAACCATTCGACCACCGCGGCCCAATACTAATAATAGTAATAGTAATAATGATAATAGTGATAATAATAATATTAATAATAGTGATAGTAATAATAATAATAGTAATAATAATAATAATAATAATAATAATAATAATAATAATAATAATAATGATAATAATAATAATAATAATAATAATAATAAGAAGAAGAAGAATAGTAATAAGAATAATAGCAATAATAACAATAGCAATAATAATAATAGCAATAATAATAGTAATAATAATAATATAATTAAGAATAATAGTAATAATAATAATAGTAATAATAATAATAATAATAATAATAATAATAATAATAATAGTAATAATAATAATAGTAATAATAATAATAGTAGTAATAATAATAGTAGTAATAATGATAGGGATAATGATGATGATGATGATGATGATGATGATGATGATGATGATGTTGATGACGATGATGGTAATAGTGATAATAATGGCGATAGTGATAATAACAATGATAATGATAATGATAATGATAATGATAGTATGCATCGAGGCATTAACAAAACCGAGTATTTTACTAACTCCTTGACGTTGAGCCTTTGGGTTTCTTACTTATATAAACTTGAGCTCCTTTAGTTTTTAGTTATAATCATCATGTACACGTCTTTAAGATGCATTTAAAAAGTGTACAAGTAACACTTCTTAGATGCATCTGCAAAACTCATTTCATGCTTAATGAAATCAGTTCGTAAAACATTAGTAAAAAAATCCCGCTCCTTGCGAGTCCTCATAAGATACTGAATCAAGAGCAGGGGTAAAAATGATCAGTAATCACTTGGTTCATTCTTTAGATTAATAATCCAATCAAGATGAAGCTTTAAAACAGGATCGCATTAACAATAAAACGTCGGCACGCAGAACTTCACAACACACAAGGTATCTGGTTCAGACGGAGTAGATTTCGCGCCGTTTTGGCTGCATTTTCAATGTTCGTGACGTCATGAACTGCGTCATTGTTATGTTACTGATGTTAATTATGTTAATGATAATGATAATAATATTAATAATAATAACAATAATAATAATAATAATAATAGTAATAATAATAATAATAATAATAATAATAATAATAATAATAATAATAATAATAATAATAATAATAATAATAATAATAATAATAATAATAATAATAATAATAATGATAATAATAATAATAACGATAATGATAATATGTAATCATAATAATGAAAAATATTATTATTGTTATTGTTATTATCATTATTGTCATCATTATTATCATTATTATGATAATGATAATTCAATAATCAAAACCATGTATGAGAACCGAATTTGATATTAAACAATGTAACCAGGTATAAAATAATGATAACAATAATAATAATGACAATGATAATGATAATAATACTAACAAAAATGATGATAGTAATAATAATGATATAATAATAAGAACATCGACAAGAAAACCAACAACAACAATAACAATAGCAATAACAATAACAATAATAATAACAATAGAAATAACAATGACAATAACAATAATAATAATAATAATAATAATAATAATAATAATAATAATAATAATAATTGTTATTATTATTATTTTAACAGTAATAAAACAGCAATAGTAATCATAATGATAATAATAATAATACCAGCACTACTACTACTACTGCTACTACTAATACTGATGATGAATCATCATCATAGTAATGATTATATTGATAATGATAAGAATAAGATTAATGATAATCATCATCATCATCATCATCATCATCATCGTCATCATAATAATAATAATAATAATAATAATAAATAATAATAATAATATAATGATAATGATAATAATAATAATAATAATAATAACGATAATAAGAATAATAAGAATGATAATAATGACGAAGATGATGATGATAATGATAACAATAACCATAATAATAAAAATAACCTGTGATAAACGAAAAAACATAATAGATAAAACAAATAGAATAAGCTAATAAACAAAAATGTCTAAATATTTTGAAAAAAAAAATAAAGAACGTATAAATATGTCTAAAGGCTTAAGAAACCTGAGGAAAATTCTAGCCACGAGGAAATACAATTCTGAAATTATATATTTGTATATTATTTTGGTGTCTCTGGGCGTAATGAGCGGTTGGTGATTCTAAATAAGTTGTTTGGAAGAAAACTAATTTGCATAGAAAGTGATGTATTCAAAAATCCTTTAAAACGTTATATGTTTGTTTTTGTGTGCGTTTTTTTTTTTTTTTTTTTTTTTTTTTTTTAATGCTGAGACACCATTGGTTTTACGAGAGAGAGAGAAAAAAAATGCGAATTTGAAATATAATGAGTAACAATGAACAAATGAATAAATAAAATTTTGAGAAAAGGTTTAAAACACCCCTGGTTCAGGACAGACATAAAATTTCCTTAATAAATAAGTATTATAAGTAGTTTCCTTAATAAATAAGTACCAGTATTGCCTTTTATATCCAGTGTTGAAATATCTTGACTATGAAAAAATCCTTAATTGTAGGCCTTGATCATCACACTAGACATTCAAAGTGGATTCTCTCCAAGGTTTGAAAATTATTGTTTTAGATTGATATGAAAATAAATATAAAAATTACTGTGCTTCCTGCCATCATAAAAAAAAAAAAAAAAAAAAAAAACTCCCAGAATTACATATGCCTGAAAGGTGTCCCTATTTTTCCTCCCACGAAAGAACTCGCACAAGCACTGTGTGTGTGTATTTACATATATGTGTTTATATATATGTACACACACACACACACACACACACACACACACACACACACACACATACATACATACATTTATATATATATATATATAT
>NC_051428.1:6480515-6483015 GCF_015228065.2 Penaeus monodon | reverse complement strand
ATATATATATATATATGTGTGTGTGTGTGTGTGTGTGTGTGTGTGTGTGTGTGTGTGTGTGTGTGTGTGTGTGTGTGTGTGTGTGTGTGTCTGTGCGTGTGTGTGTGTGTCTGTGCGTGTGTGTGTGTGTGTGTATGTATATATATATATATATATATATATATATATATATATATATATATATATATGTATATATATACACATAAATGTGTATATGTATGTATATATACATATATATATATATATATATATATATATATATATATATATATATATATATATATATATATATACATAAATGTATAGATAGATATATATATATATATATATATATATATATATATATATATATATATATATATATATATATATGTGTGTGTGTGTGTGTGTGTGTGTGTGTGTGTGTAACTTAAACGTGTGTATACATGTAATTATCAATCCCCGTCTCCCTGATATACAAATACTTATATGTATATATATATATATATATATATATATATATATATATATATATATATATATATATATATATATATATATATATATATATGTATATATGAACAAATAGGCAGAAACAGAAAAGAGTAGGTTTTCCCTCAGAAATCTTGTAGAACCATGGCACACCATCAGAAACTACTTATCATTAATTTGAAAAGCGCTGAGTAAAATACAGCTGCCCTGGTCAGTGCTAATGAAGAAAAAAAAAAAATGAATAAAAAAAAAATTATGTTTCCATCATCATTATTATTACCAGAAAGTCGAAATCATTATTCCTTTAGCACAGGAAGATCGACTGTAAGTGCTTCGGTGCTTCGACAAGGCTTTCAAGGCATATAAGAGGCACAGAAACCCAGGCAGGATGGAGCACGCCCCCAGTGCTTGCCTGCCGGTTGCCTCAGCTACAGGTAAGAACACGACGCTTGGCCGGTCTGAAAAGAAACTTGAAAGGATCTTCAGAACTTGAAAAGAAACTTGATAGGTTTAGGAAGATTCTTAAGAGCTTGATGAAAAGAAACTTGATAGGTTTGTAAAGACTGTAGAGCTTGAAAAAAAACGACAGATTTGGAAAAACTCTTAAGAGCTTGGAAAGAAACATGGCAGGTGTGGAAAGACCCTTAAGAGCTTAAAAGGAAACTTGATAGCCTTAGAAAGACTCTTAGAGCTTGAAAAGGTACTTGCCAAGATTAGAAAGAATATTAAGTTCTTAAAAAAAACTGGAAATAAGAAATAGAAGTAAGCTTAAGAACTTGAAAAGAATCTTGACAGGTTTAAAAAGAATCTTAAGATCGTGAAAAGAACCTTGATAGGTTTGGAAGGATTCTCAGGAGCTTGAAAGGAAACTTGGCAGGGTCGGAAAGACTCTTGAGAGCTTGAAGAGAAAACTGACCGTTTTAGAAAAACTCTTAGGTGCTTGAAAGGAAACTTGGCAGGTTTGGAAAGAATATTAAGAGCTTGAAGAGCAACTTGACTGGTTTGGAAATGGTTGGGTATTTGAAAGGAAACTTGGCAGGATTAGAAGGAATCTCAAGATATTGAAAAGAAACTTGACAGGTTTAAAAAGAAAACTTAAGATCGTGAAAAGAACTTGGCTGGTTTGGGAAGAAACTTGACAGGATTGGCGAAGAGTTAAAGGACGGAGAAAAAACTGCAGGATCAAATAGAACTCGACAGCATTAGACGTGCTCTTAATTAGACGTGCTCTTAAGATCCTGAACGGAAACTTGATATGCTAATAGCTCGAAAAGAGGCATAAGATGATTGATAATAGAAGCCTAATGGCCTCAAAAGCTTGAAAAGTTTTGGTTAATACCCTCCCCGCCCCACACACTACACACACACGCACACACACACACGGACACACACACACAGACACACACACACACACACAAAAAAAAAAAAAAAAAAAAAAAAAAAGATAATAATGAAAAGGAAAATGATAAGACTAACCTGAAATTTTCGTTCCCCTGAGAATTACGCTAGATCTGCTATGACACCTAACTCCTTCCGAATCCTCGTCATCTTAATCATCCCTCTGATCCTAAATTATCCATTTTCTCCTTGATTATGATTATCTAGTTTCTTTGTCCTTGATTATCAATTGGCTCTTTGATCTTAGTTATGTGTTTTCTCTTTGATCTTAATTATCCATTTTCTCTTTGTTTTTAAATATCCATCTTTTCTTGATCTAAATTATCAATTTCTCCTTGTTTTTAATTAACCATTTTCTCTTGATCCTAATTAATCACCTTATCCTTGATCTTAATTATCAATTTTCTCCTTGTATCTAATTATCCATTGACCTTTATTACACAGTTTTTTAATCATCCATTTCCTCTTGATCTTATTTATTCATTTTCTCTTTTAATTTAATTATCCACTTTCTCTTTGATCATAATTACCCATTTTTTCTTGATCTGAATTAACAATTTTCTCATTGATCTTACTTATCAGTTTCTGCCTTGTTCTTAATTATCAACTTACTCTTGATCCCAATCATCAG
>NC_051428.1:6460515-6465515 GCF_015228065.2 Penaeus monodon | reverse complement strand
ATAGCAATATACTTTATATATATATTTATATACACACACACACACACACACACACACACACACACACATATATATATATATATATATATATATATATATATATATATATATATATATATATAATACATATATACACACACATGTGTATGTGTGTATATAAATATATACATACATACATACATACAAATACAAATTGCTCGTACAGCACGTGATGATTGATTGTTTAAAATTAACTGCCGCGTCAATGGTTGCCTTTATTAGCGCGGTGGGACCATTTGCTGCTCTTCTTCGGGGCCTGTAAACAGAAATGGAAGACGAAATCTTCATTTTCACCTTATTCGGGGAGACTATGAAAGATAAGGCTAAGCTGCAATACCCAAAACTAATTGTAAACATAACTAATACAAGTAAACACGAACCATGCCATAAAACACGTGGAAGTCACAGCTATCATCTTGGCATCACATTTATATGAATAAGCTTTTGGCTGGTATTCACACTTTCCACAAATAGTTCATGATAGAAATCGCCATGTATAACATCAACAGGAAAAAAAAAGTTTTCACAAAGTATAAAAACGGCTTCTGACGACAAAGCCTCTGGAATCTCTCAGATAGTGTATAAAATCGGTAATTTTTTTCGACTATGGCAATTGGGTCTTCCGGACAATATTATACCACCAGATTTATTTTCGTGCGTTGAGAACAAATCTGATGATTATTTCCGTCGCAATCACAGGCGACAATTTTGATGTGATAAGTCCCGACAGCAAGAGAGGGCATGAAGTAGATCTGGGAAATTACGGGGTAAAATAGGCTGAAGGAAGAATAGAGGACAAAAATGCGTAAAATCAGCATAAAAAACGCTTAAAATCGGCTAATGAGACGTAACGGACGTCATCGACAAAGTCTACGGGCTGACGCGCCAACTTTCGGGGGATGAAGCCACTTAGGACACTTGTTGGCAAAGACCATGGTATCAATGTCAATATTGCAAGACTCTTTTACTTGTCATACATACGGTCAGTCATAGATTATCATGCATTGCACCTGGTGTTGTACAAGGAATCAAAGTTGACTAGTTTAGAACATATACAAAATGAAGCCATGAGGATCATTCTTGGTGCCCCTAGAACAACAAGAATTGTGAATATGAGAACCGAACTAAACTTACCCTCTGTTTACGAAAGAATATTATATATAAATACCACATTTGGTTTCAAATCAATTAGAGAACCCCTCCATTGTACAGAGTTCCAAAGACAACTAAAACACAGAACAGAGGAGCTACCTTTGCATGACAACACCGATTCTTACTCAAATCCATGGATACAAGTAACATGTAAACAGTTATCTCAGCTTAACATACCAATAACTAAGACCCTACATGGACGTTCTGTAACCCCGTGGAAAATGTGGGACCTAAGTGTATATTATACGACTGCCCCCCAAAAGACAGTGTTCCCCCTGCTATACTTAAAAGTGCAGTATGCACTTGCAATTATAAATGAGCATCTTGAAAAACCTATCCAATGCATATGAATGCTACACTGATGGGTCCTTGCAGTCTGGGAGTAGAGCAGGATGTGCTTTTGTTGTATATAAAAACAATATCTTGAAGCACCAGGATTGTAGGAGTGTTCATGACCGGGCTAGCACTACGCGGGGGTAATATTCTGTGATTCACAGAGTGCTCTCCAGGCTCTGAACACTCTAGACAAAGGTGCAGTTAATAACGCAAATGGCATCAGGATAAACGTGTATCATGCAAAAGAACGAGGCCATGATATACGTTTTGTGTGGATTCCATCGCATGTTGGAATCCCCAGGCATGATCATGCTGATCGCCTGGCAAAGTCAGCATGTGACAAGCAAAGTGTAGATATAGATCTTGGGGTACCTATTTCCAGGATTTTATACAATATTAAAGCTTCCTTTAAAGAGGACTTGACTGAGTTAATTAATTCTCAACGCCCTGAAAGCTGTAGCATAAAGCACTATGACCGGTTTAGGCAAGATTCATTCACCTATGGTTTATATAAAACAAGAACAAGACAGTGTGATATTGTGACCGCAAGAATCAGGCTTGGATATAGATTGTATTGGCAGCTCAGTACAGTTTGTAATGTCGAAGAAACTAAGTGTAAACTGTGTAATGAAGAATATAAGCGAACGCTTGTACATTATATCTCAGAGTGCCATGTGTTACAGCCTTTCAGGCCACCTAGCATGAGGTATGGAGAACTATGTAACTATTTCATATCCTCTGATGTCTTAGAAGATATACTTATATTATATCCTAAATTTGGAATGTAGCATCACATGACTGCATATCAAATGTAGCAATGCCTTTCCTCGCCCAAGCTGTACGCCGGCGTGGCAGATGAGTAGATAAACGACTATGTAATTGTTCCTTTCTTTAATTGATATAGTACTTATCATAATAATGTTATAGCCTAAAATTGAAATGTAATACCATTATATGTTATAACCATGCATCAAATGTACCACAGCTTGCCCACGCCTGTGCAGTTAGCCAGGGTGCTAAATAAAGGACTAAACTGGGAAGGTTACAGAATGTACTGGCAACTGCACGGTGCAAGAAATGCAGATGAATCTAGATGTAGACTGTGTAACGAAAAATAAAAAACGAACGCTTGAGCACTATATTTCGGAATGTCATGTGATACAGCCTTTCAGACCACCTAACATGAGGTATAAAGAACTATGTGAATATTTCATTTCATCTGATACATTGGAAGATATACTCGTACTATACCCTAAATTTACTAAGTAATAACTACCGCAGCAAATAACAGCGTTATTCAAACACAGTGGCAAAAGCATATGAAGTAATAATTTTTGTATGATGTATGATTTATATTTCTATTTTACCTTGTACAATTACAGTAGCTACAGACTACTGTACAATATCAGATATATGTAAAACTGTAATCATGATTGCCCACGCCTGAGCAGATAGCCAGGGTGGTAAATAAACTTACTTAACTGAAGAGAATCAAACCCATCGTTCGGTAATAAAATCTACGGTATTTCGCATAATCCAAATCCCTAGCCAATAAACCAACCTAACCTTAACCCCACGGTATTTATACACTACAATCTATTTGGACCCCCGTGGGTATACACAATACGTTCTATATATATTCCCTAGCCAGAGGGCCACACCCCTTGGACCCACGTCGATTTAATACACTACGATCTATATATTCCATAGCCAGGGATCTCTGCTCCCATATACCGTTACATAGCGAAACACCGAACTTTTCTTCGCTTCAATCTATGGTCTGAGCTGCTTGGTTTCCCATACTTTTTTCGGCATTTGGGGCACTTGATGGGCTTGAATATCAAGTTGTGAAAAGATACTAATGTCTATTTCTCCTGCACAGCCACCAAATTGCTTAAAACACTTAATACGAAACATTTCTCACCGGCGTTTATCACAGAATGGCATCGCACGGCCGGTCAGATCTCCCGCTGGAGAAAACGCGCATGCGCAGGTTATTGCACAGAATAGTGTAAATAATTATCAAAACACATAATGGAAGTGTAATAAAAGAAGGGGAACTCTTCCCTGTCCTGTATCTCCTTTTTTGCGCACCCTTTACCATAGATGAAAATTGTCTTAGTTTTCGTCAAGGTTACCACTCCATACAAATTTTTTTCCAGAAAATCTAGCAAACAATCTATAGTTTGATATATATATATATATATAATACATATATATATAAATACATATATTAGTATACATATATATACATATATATACATTATTATACATATATATACATATATATATCATATATATAATATAATATATATACATATATATATTACATATATATATACATATATATATATACATTATATTATATACATATATAATACATATATATATATACATATATATATACTACATATATATATACATATATATATACATATATATAAATATACATATATACATATACATATAAACATATATATATAAATATATATACATATATATATACATATATATATACATATATACATATACATATATATACATATATATTGCGAGTAGAACAACGAAGGGAAGTACAAGAAAACACACGAATATGCCGAAGGCCTTTTCGCTTTAATTGCTTTGTCAGGGCATACAAGACTAGAGCTACATAGAGGTATATATACAAGTACTAGGCGGTCTGGTCACGTCGGTAATCAGGTGTGCGACGACCTTGGCTAGTTCGTGGCTCCCTGTTGCGGTGTTGAAGTTGTTGGTTGTGTGTATGAACGCCGCTTCTACCATCTTCCTTTGTCGTGGGGGCAGGCCTTGTTTAATAATGGAGGCCTGGGACCACTTGGGGAGATGGCCGTCGGAGTCGACGTGAACAACGAAGGCGCTCCTCTTGTCGTGTCGTTGGAGGGCGCTGCGGTGTTGGTCGATACGTTGTTCATGGAGGCCACGTCCTGTCTCACCTATGTATACCTTGTCGCAGCCACCACAAGGTATGCTGTACACTTGGCTGCGAGGTCTGTTGTGGTCTGATCTCTGTTCGACATGAATTCCATACATATATATATACATATATATACATATATATATAATATATACATATATCTTTACATATATATATACATATATATACATATATATTCAAATATATATATATATAATATTATACATATATATACTATATATACATATAATAATAATATATATATACAATATATATTATATATACATATATATATATATATATCATATATATACATATATATTATATATATCATATATATAATATATACAAAACATATAAAACTTACATATATATATATCATATATATAATATAGATGTATATATCATAAATATAATATATATATATACAAAATATAAATATATACATATATTATAATATATATATATAACATATATTATACATTATATAATTTTTATAACAATATAATATAAAATAACATATATATACATATATATA
>NC_051428.1:6445515-6455515 GCF_015228065.2 Penaeus monodon | reverse complement strand
TTTTCTTGTTACATACATTATACTTCATATGAAATATGAAAGTTGCATAAGGTTTTGGATCTCATCGTACCCACCGCGAGTGAGTTCCGTGTCCAAATCAAACAACTGGGTAATTCCGATGATCACGGACATGTACATGATTTATTTATTGAAATATGTCAACAAATTGAGATACTCAGCATTTCTTTTTATAATAAATATACAGAATGATTTTGAAGACATTTATCCCACCGAAGTCAACACCACGTCATTTGACTCAGACAAGTTGGAAATTCTTTCCATGTCGTTCCAGCGACCGTCATGATTGATTTAAAATCTTACCTATATAGAGTGACCTGATGTACTGCTAAAGAGGCATAGAAACATTTTATGCACCTTTATAATAAAACAGTTTATCAGGAAACTTACGATGCGATTCGTAATCAATGTAAATATAAATCCCTGTCTGAGACTACGTGAAATATACCTGAAAAATACCGCGCTCTGAGTGGCTGGGCGGAGCGTATCAAACCGTATCAAGTTGAAGGTAAACACTTTGATACAAAATGAAAAGATGTTTCAACAGGTTCTAATAATGTATGCATAAAAGGCAAACATGTACAGACTGTATCAAAGTGTTAGAGGTTTCGGAAATGTTACAAAAAAGGCCTGTGTGTGTGTGCGTGTGTGTGTAACAGCTATTTATCGAACAACATACAAGCTGAGGACGACATCCTTGCTTCTGTGTGGAAGGACCCTGTCTGCTCAGGCCGATTATGAAACATTTTGTATTAATACTAAACCCTAGGAAATGCCAAGATTGTGAGTAAATAGACAAGTATTCATGCACTCTTAAAGAATGTAGTTCAGATCAGATCAAATAGTTATTTAATTATTTGGTGAAAGCTGAACTCAATCTTAACTTTTCAAACCATGTGCTCCTAATGTGCCACTGTTTATATCTGTACTAGAATGTCATATAGAACATTTGTTTTATTAATTTACCAAAATATCAAACTTTAATGATATTCATATTGTTGAAAGCGAGGCAAGGATTCGGCATCTAGTTTCTGAATGATATATAATCGACATTAAAGTATGTTACCAGATAGGGTATGTAATTATTTCCTTGATACTTTCCCAAATTTGCGTGTGCCTTACTTTGTGATTTAGTCTATCAAGAAATATTTTTGGATAATGATACAGAGCCCTATATCACTTTTCAGTCAGTTTATGTGACATGCTGCCATAGTGAATTATAGATTTTCTGCATAAGTGTGATAAGGATGCATACGATAGTATAAGAAATTTTCTATTTTTGATATATGTATCATTTGTTAACACATAACTTAAAATCAAGAGCTTAGTATATGCTAGTCAGAGATATTTTTTTTATGTTTTTTTCACATAAGAAGTTACAAAGGAATTAACTTGAAGTCCTGTAATAAAATATGAAGACTGATTTGAATAATTTTAAAATGTAGTTTTTACAAGAAACACGCGCGCGCGCGTGTGTGTGTGAGTGAGTGAGTATGTGTATTAACGTGCATTTCAGTGCTGGTGATTATCGGTTTGTGTTACTCATGAAAATAGCCTTCATAGGAATATGAATCAAGGCTGTATATAAACGTATATCCTGTCTATCACTATAAAAAGATGTTAATGCATCTTGTATTTCATTATTAAATCATACTAAAGCTGCAGTGCCTTGCTCTCTCCCAGATTCCACGGCTGGTGAATGGTCGACGCGGCAGCTCTGGTCCGCCAAAGGCATTCTGACAAAGGCCTTCGCAAGAGCTCATCACTCTCTTCCGTTCACGATGAAGACCGCAACAGCATCATTGTTCATTGTGGTGTTGGTGGGGCAGTCCTGGGCTCCTTGCCTGGCCATTACAAATCTTTTCCACAGGGTCTCCGTGTCTGCTGCGACCGTTTCGGCGTCTCAGCGTCTCGAGGTTGCCCCGGAAAGTTTCAGTAATATCAAGAGTTCGATCATCTGCAGCCTTCGAGAGTGGTGCGACCTGTGGTGCCACGACCAGACCACCGACCAGTGCTTCTATTCCGACCTGATTGTAATGCCAGGTTACAGCGAGCCCAACTTGGCCGACGCCCTCACCTGCTACACCCGACGCCATCCCGACTTCGCTACCGGGGCTGTCATCGAGGGGACGGAAGTCCATCCTGTCTACGCCGGCGTGAGAGAAAAGAGCAACCTTGTGGACGGCATTTACGACCGGAAGTCTATGAGCCAGTGTTTTGATCCTAATGAGTTGAACGACCCATGGTTCATGCTGGACTTCAGGGCTCCCGTGACCTTTCGCCTCGTGAAGTTTTTCGCGCAGCCCGGAGGGGCGGCCTTCATGATCAACCGCATCAGCAACCTGGAGCTTCGGGTCAGTGTCTCACCCGCGGCCACTCCGGGCGATTTCAGCGCATTCCTCGTCTTCGGGTTTTTCACGGGCCCTGCCATTGCTGGACAGGAAATTATCGTGGAAGGAGCCTCGCCCGTCACGGCCAGGTTCGTCACCGTGCAAAAGATGGGTCTCACTACTAACTTCCAGCTGTGCCATATTGAGGTTTATTAGGGAGGCCAACCGGAAATGTCTCAGATGGAAAAGATCTTATGGTGACAATCCAGAGTTATAAAGGAAACGATTTTTTTAAAAACTGCGAGGACTCAAACAAAACCCAAAAGGATTAAAGCAGTCAGGGATGAGGATATCAATACAAAGCCTCATTGTCAGGAAACTAACTGGAAAAATAAATGCAGAAAGGTAAGGACAGAAATCGAGTAGCTGAAGAGCCAAACAGCATGAAGTCAGAGAGACTAAAAGAGACTATATGAGAAAGATAGAAATTATAAATTCAGAGTAAAGAACAGGAAGACAAAAAAGGAACCTAGGCTAATTTCGTTACTAGTCAGTATCTGAATATGAAGGCAAAATGAATTGTAATTGGTCCGGAATACTGACGTTATTAGTCATAAAAAAAAAAAAAAAAAAAAAAAAAAAAAAATATATATATATATATATATATATATATATATATATATATATATATATATATATATATATATATTCTTAAGAATGTCGTCGGTAAAGTTTGATTTATTCATACTGCGTCAGGAAAGGAAAAGTAGCAACTCGACTTGAATTCTAGAGTATCCCTTTTCAGTGAAAACCTGCACCTTTTTATTGCCTTTCAATTATGTGCAAAAATTAAACACAGTGTAATTGACTTCTTGATCTGTATATTGGCATGCAGGCATGTCACACCGGATTGTCTAAATTACTCAAAAAGGAGGCGACCACATTAAAGCATACCTGAAAAAACGTTAACCTTTCCCCTCAGTTATAAATAAATATATATATATATATATATATATATATATATATATATATATATATATATATATATATATATGTGTGTGTATGTGATCATGTAGGTTTATGTCACGATCATTCTCGACTGTGAAAACATTAAAGGTATTTGTTTTGTGAGCATTACATATGAATTCTCTATCATCTCATTACACTACACTAAAAGCCTGCTACCCACATTTAGGTTCATGTTTGAGCCGCCGTGGTCACAGCATGTTACTTAATTGTAGTTTTCATGTTGTGATGATCTTGGAGTGAGTACGTGGTAGGGTCCCCAGTTCCTTTCCACGGAGAGTGCCGGTGTTCCTTTTTTTTTTTTAGGTAATCATTCTCTCTATTTTATCCGGGCTTGGGACCAGCACTGACTTGGGCTGTCCTGCCCACCCAGTGGCTAAATAGGCAATCGAGGTAAAGTTCCTTGCCCAAGGAACTTCATCGTATCTAGGTTCGATTTACAGAAAATTATGTAACTCAGCGCACGTGCTCGCATACGCGCGCGGGTGGTGCGTGTGTGCATGGACTACGCAAGGAAAATAGTTGATAAAAGATTAACCCACTGGCCACGTGACCCTGTACTGTCAGAAAAAGATATTGTTACCTGTACTTGTGGTCAAAGAGGAGCTGAGCACAAGTCTGTGTTGTGCGTTTCGATAACCCTGCGTTGTTTTGTGTATGTATTTATAAATTTAAATATATTTTATTATCTACATAAAATAAGTATTTTGCATTATTTTATTCTCATCATGACTTAGATGGTGAATAAGAACAAAATATCTTCATCATCATATCCAATACCCGTTTAATAAATCAAATGTTTAAACTGTTATCAGTATTCATGGGTATTAAGTAAAGCGAAACACAGCACTGCATGACCACCAATATCCGTGGTTTAGATAAATCGGGAGCGGGTTCGTAATGCTTCGAAGTGGGATGTGAATGCCTTAGATCGATTGGCAAATGCTTCACATAGATGCTTCTAAAATAATATGGATTGGGAATGGTATATGCATCATGGAGACGCGTCACAGTCTGCGAGGAGCCACCGTCGCTCTTTAACAGTAATAGTAAAGAATAAATATATATCCTTATTAAGAAATCCATGCTAGCAGCTGAACTGAGAGGGTTGCACAGAAATAAACATGGAAAATAACATTCGAAGACATGTGAACAGATTAATTTTCAGATGAGCATTGTGTATAAAATATTTCGAGATGTTTCCTATACACAAACAATGTCACTAAAACTGAATTCGACTGGCCTCTCATTTCCCAGGAGGAATAAGCATGAAATCACAGAAAACAGAGACTGTAGGAAAGATTTAAGCCTTTGATACAGGCTTTACCGTTTCCCATATCCAAAAGAGGGGATAAATATGTGTAGACTTTTATAGAAATAAATCATTAGTCTTTACATAAAGCTGTTCTTTTAAACATCAACATATATCCATCTCTTCCTTAGCTATTAAACTTCAACGAAAATGTATACTCTGTCAGTGCCATTTCTTAGCTCTTAATTTTCCTGCTCCACTTTTTCGTTTTTTTTTTCTCTTTTTATTCTTTTTGACTGCGCATGTGTTGCTACTCGACATTATTACTTTCTTTTATTTTGCATACAGATAATAAAACTTGTGTTTTACTAATGTTCAATGACTCCAGCACATACACGCTACTGTATCGCAAAACCTACATTCGTAGGGTTACGGTTCAAACTGTCTTGCCTTGCTGTTCTACAACACTTCGATTTTTTTCATAATTTATGTCAAGGGTAATGCTACATTTTTCTGACTGCACTGTTCTCTGCATTTTATTTTATTTTTTTGTGAATTTCGTTGCGCACAGATGGTTTCACAGGTGTGCGACCATCAAGGCGTCGATTGCTACTCCTTACGTGACTCACGTAATTTCCTCATTCTTTGAAATTTCGGGATTTACGTTTCTTATGCTATTAACATCGTTGATACCGGTATCGTTATTAACATCGTTAGTATCGTCATTATTAATATCGTTAGTATCATAATTGGCATTATTATTAATGACTCTATCAACAATACCGTCAGATATGAAAGATTAAAAAGAACCACGTAATTCATGGATTAGGCTAAACAGGTGAGATAGGTAGGACCAGTAATTTACTCCTTGGTGACTTGGCACTTGTGGAGCCATCTTGATAAAGTCAAATTAAATGACATGAGCATCATGCTATTCTGGTTATGAAGGAAACGAGTGTTTAAATATTCGTACTTTGCGAGACATTACCGTGTTACTGCATTCATCTGTTCTTGTTTGTATAATTTCCTCTTTGATCTAGAGCACAGGTTATCCTCTTTTGCACCTCGTGTGTTAAAACTTATTCAATAAGTCTCACAAATAATTGGTCTTGATGTTATCTTAAAACCTGGTCTAGACCAAGATACATTGTTGCTCGATGCTATACCTGAAACAGTTGCTCAGCAAATCCAACAGTTGCGACACGTGATTCCATAAACACGACCAGACCAAGCTGCTTTGTTGCGCAAAATACCGGAAAAGTTTCTCAGCATTCAGCAACAATCCAAATTCGTTTCGAGATAGTGTGAGGTCTATCCATCTCTGACAAAGACATGATCAAAACCAGTGAAATACATCACTTGTATTGTGAAGATATTCATTCTCATTCATACCTTTTTTACATTTGTCAACATGAATACGGGTCACAGGAAACTGCACCGGCCGCAACATCTGTAGACTCTACTAACACGTAAAATTGCATGTATACTAGTCATTACATATTTAAGAGGTGCCGAATATAAAGTCTGTTAAAAAGAGAAAAGATTTTCCTTACATGGCGTTGTATTTACTCATAAACCCAAATATATAAAATTCGTTTTCCTCTCAAGCATTTAAGTTAGCGCCGTCTTAAGCCTCGTATTTTTGTATTTTGAAAATAATCGGTACGTAATGTCATGGACAATGAATTATTAATCAATGTGCTGTCAGTTTATTCTACCACTATATTTACACCGCAACTACTTAGAGTGTATCTAACTTGTGACCAGATGCCATTCTTAGCATGTCCTCGCACTCTGAATAAAGGATAGAAAAGCATATGGTCACAAGCACCATCTGTAGTTAAAGTGATGTAAATACAGTGGCAGAATAAACTGACTGCTTATTAATTTGAAGTCGTCTACCCTGTTGACATCACGTACTGTATAGTGAAAATACAAATACGAGGCCTCTGACGGCACCAATGGAGCTCAATGACAGGCTACTATTTTTTATGTGACGGCACCAAGTTGAGTCAACACAGCTGCATGATAAACGACTGATTGTTTTTTTTTATGACTGTAGTGAATGGCAACGCAGGGCAGGGTGATGCCAGGGGCTCGCAAACCGTGGAGGTAAAGGTTGCAAGATGGTTAAGCAGCAGTACCACGGACAGAAGAGCATATGTATGTATGTATGTATGTATATATATATATACATACATACATACATACATACATACATACATATATATATATATATATATATATATATATATATTTTATATATATATATATATATATATATATATATATATATATATTGCTATATAGTAGATAGATTCGTTTGATAGCTAGATTATGGGCTAATTATATCTCATAACACTACTACTCTGACAGAACTATCATTGTTTAATATAGTACGTGTGAGTAGGGCGTTTCAGGGATGGGCATTCCGACACTCCAAACACAACCACCCCTCCCTACAACCCATGGTCACTACGAATCTCTGCGGTCCGATATAGTAGATTTAAAGTTAGTTTGTCGTTGATATAAGTACTTTTAATAACGTTATTAAATTATGCGACTCATTGTAGTTTGGTGATTTTTGTTTCCTCCCTAGACTGTTTACTTTATTCAGTTTTTTTTTATTATTATTATTTTTTTTTTTACAAGTTCAAAACGTGGGCAACAGAAAAGGCCCTTGTACTGATCGAGGTGTTACCATCAAAGAGCAGCTTGGTCTGCATGGACAACAGTACCCAGCTCTTGAGCAATAGTCGCGTAGTAGTTCAAATACAGAGAGTGGCGCCAGTGTTTTTCCAATGTCACGCAACAGTCGCTGACAAAGTAGCTCGTGAAGCAACAAAGTTGTTAAGAAACGGTATCCCGACAGTACAGACACGAGTGTATTTTGGTCTAGACTAGGCTTGTCACCAGTAAAGGTACGTTTTCTGTGAACTGAGCACGAAAATATTTTCGTTTTTTTGGGTAACTATGATATTTTCCAGCTTAATTAAACAATAATGGGAATTTGTATAATATAGTATTACAGCCATGTGCATGACCCCAGTGGTACATATAGGTGGGGAACAATCGGTTATTGCCCCCTTCCCTTTTTCAAATAGGCGTATATACCTGTAGATCTAAGTGCAGCTATCAAACATTTGTCCAAACTGACTCAAAAATGCTTCAGATTCCAAAGCAGCAGACATTCACTTCACTGCTCGCCCTTCCAAAAACCAAGGGTTCCACTTCGCCCCAACTTCCACCAGCCTATATACTCCGCTGCCGCTTACAGTTTGGCATGTTTCTACGCATCGTTCATAGATGGCGCAGTTGTCTTTGTATGTGTATATTATTTTATATATACATACGTATATATATATATACAATATATAATATATATATATATATATATATATATATATATATATATATATATTAATCTAACACTAACAACACAAACACAAACATACAACACACACACACACACACACACACACACACACACACAACACACACACACACACACACACACACACACACACACACACACACACACACACACACACACACACACACACATATATATATATATATATATATATATATATATATATATATATATATATATATGTAGAGAGAGAGAGAAAGAAAAAAAAAAGAGAAAGAAAGACATACTGACAGATAGACATTCATGTTTTATGGAAGCGTCCCATACAGTCTGGAAGTGGCCCTCAGATGAACGCAGCCTAAAAATCCTTCATACGAGTGCACAACCTCCCGGAAATGTTTCTCATTAGCCTGAGGGCAAGGGACCCCGCCGCCGCTGCCGCGCCCGGGGACCGCAAGCGTGCACCTGATTGCAGTGCCGGAAAGGCTGTATTTCCTGCGCGGGGATACGGTGGCTGAGGTGCATTGCTATACACTGAGTGGGTGTGTGTATTTATATTAGTGTATTTATGTATATGTATGCATGTATATACACACATACATGTATCTATCTATCTTTCTCTCTCTCTCTCTCTCTCTCTCTCTCTCTCTCTCTCTCTCTCTCTATATCTCTATTTCTATATCTATATATATATATATATATATATATATATATATATATATATATATATATATATATATATATATATATATATGTGTGTGTTAATTATATTGTATTGTGTGTGTGTAAAAGGAGAGAAACATATACATACATAATACACTGTTTTGTAGACAGTAGACAGATAGATAATTATAGGTAGAAATACTTATGATAAGGTGGGTAAAGGTGACCTACAGATTCCATAGGTCGCCGCCCTACGCGCTGGCAACAGTCAGGGTCGCCATAACCCAACTCCCGAACATAGGACGACCACTCCGCTATCTTGGCAAGCTCAGCCTCTGAGCATTATGTACCTGTATCGTAAGGTCCTCTCTCTCATGTCTCGCCCTCTACGTCGCTGCAACTCCGGGTCTCTCATACTCTCACTCCTCGATCTACCTCATCTCGCTATCTATATGAATCATTATATTATTACTTATCTACTTTACGTAGTGTGCTGTGTTTGTTTGTCTTGTTTTGTTTGATTATTGTGTGTGTTTGTGTTGTTGTAGTGTGTGTTGTAGTGTGTGTGTGTGTGTGTGTGTGTGTGTGTGTGTGTGTGGTATGTGTGTGTGTGTGTGATCAGTGAGTAATCGGTTATAAAATCGTTTTATTCAGAACAGGCTGTAGTCCCAGGATGACTGAAGACAAAACTTGGAACAGAGAAGTACTGAGGTCTCACTCCAGGGTTAGGACACTCGAGACATACTAGGCTAGTATGCTTAATGTGACCATCAGCTGAATGTGCGATGCACGTCGTAGCTTTAAGCAATGAGCTGAATATCACTCTCACACCTGAACCTGAGTTTTGTAGTCTCGCTGACCCGAGTTCGAATCTCGCACTGCCATCAGATGGTTACCTTGGTCATTCCTTGCACACAGGGGTTAGTTTAGAAGTACAACAAGCGGGCAGTTGCAATTTGGCAGAGCGTGTCCCTACACCATAAAGTGTCACTTATAAATCATTACATAATAGGGCGCTAAGAGGCTTTCATTGTATAACAGTCTGCGCAGCTGAGATGCCGGTGGCGCCCGTTGCTTGGCTAATGTCCATCATGAAATGTCATGAACATGCTAAATTGTTTCGAATCTGCCTCAAGATGTTTAACTTCTTGTGAAATGTGGGCACTCGATCTTCACATATAGTAAGTCGTGTGCGTATTTTTAATAGAATTTGATGTTTTTTTCTCTCCCCTTCTCCACCTATTTTGGCATGTTTGAGTGTGTGGGGAGTACCCCCCTTACTAATCTGGAGGTAACCAAGCGATTCTAAATATTCCAGTACATCAATATATTAATTTG
>NC_051428.1:6430515-6440515 GCF_015228065.2 Penaeus monodon | reverse complement strand
TGACAGCACTACACAACACGACACAGCACACCACACCCCACACACACACAACAACATCACACACACAGTGACACACACACAATCGTGATGTAATCAAATATTTGTATGTATATATATATATATATATATATATATATATATATATATATATATATTATATATATATATATATATATATATTTTAGTTTTCAGGTTTCAGGGGTTGCATGTGACGCTATATGTATCATAAGATCGTAAATATATTTCTTTTAGAAAAATTACCATGAAGAGAAATGACTGTTCAAGTGAATACACAACCTTTAATGAATAAAATTAAAATGAAATGAATTATTTGAAGTTGAAAGTCGTTTTTGGAGGTTTTGTCATTAGTATATTGTCAAATTTTGATTCTCAAAGTTCATCTTTTGTGTATATTCACCAAACATTATCTTTTTGTCGTATATGTTACGCGCTTTAGTCTTTAATTATAAAATCTTTAATATCTTTAATCATTGTAATCCAACAAGATCGTTTTTAATTCCACGTCCATTGACCCCTGTGGTTCCTCCGACTTTGGTATTGTCTTTCCAAACCAGGTCAATTATGTACCTGCCCTGAGGAACAACAGCCGATTTAAGGCCATAAGAAAATACACACAGATTGGTAATGGTACGTGACTTGCAAATGGTAAACAAACAGTTTGCCTTAACTTTGTAGACCTGGCGACCTTACCACATGGTATGACGCTGGACTTTTTCAATCTTGACGGCCTTAGTAGGTGTTAAAAGGGACACGAAGTCCTTGCTAGACTGCCAAGCCTTGCCAATTCTGACATGCCTTATGCGGTGATGGAGACGATGGCAGACCTTGCGAGACCTTACCAAATGCTGACAGGCTTTAGCTTATGCCGATAGAAGATGGGAGAAGGACCTTGCCAGACCTTGTCAGACCTTGTCAGACCTTGATCGTTCACTGTCAGGTTCCTCGCAACGACACCGCGGCCACGTCCACCGATCTGTTTAAAACAAGACCTTGGGACAGAGCGTGCAGAACCTGCTGGAACTGATGTTCCTGTAGGATGGGTTCGTCGAGAGGGCTGAGTCGTACGACCCGAAGATGAAGTACGCTTCGTAACCCCGTAGGAGGCGTTCTCAGCGGTGAATGCGAGTGTCGTGAGTAAGACACAAGGAGGTCGTGGGTGCTGCCTCGACCGTGGTGGGCGTTTTTCTCAAGGACCTGAAGGAGAGGAAGAGATGGTCAATAAAAAGGCCTTGAAAGATATTTTGGTTCGCTCCAAATAAATAAGGATTCTAAATAAGAAAAGGGGATGTGTAGTATAAAAGCTAAAATATTATTACATAAATAAAATAAAATAATAATAATAATAATAATATAATAATAATAAATAAATAAATAATAATAATAATAATAATAATTAATAATAATAATAATATAGATAAAAACAAAAACAGAAATAAAAAAGTAGTAGAAGAGAAAATAGTTCCTAAGAGCTTTCGGTGAATTTAACAGGAAAACAAGAAATTAATACAAGTTTACACCCAAACAACTCGCACGAAACACAACCACAAGAAGCACAGGACAGGTTCCAGTGCAACCCGCGCACCCACACAACCGAACGAATAGCCACCACAACCCACACAGGTATACGAACCACAACCACACGAATCAGGCACTACACGAGGCCCAACCACACAGCCCACACGAACGCACCCACAGCCACATCCTACACGAAGCACAATTACGTAACTCACGCGGAAAACACCCATGAAACACAACCACAACACACAGGAACACACCCACAACCACAGAACCCGCACGGAACGTACCCCAACCACACGAAATGCACCCACAACCCCCCCAAACCACCCAACCACCACAAACCACCCACCGTATTATCGATCTCCCTCGCCAACCCGGAGTCCTCCAGGATAAAGCGGATATCCTGCGCCTGCGTCTCCGCCCTGCCGATGGCCTGGAAGGAGACGACGCAGGGGGCGCAGTGCTTCCAGTAAGGGCGCCAGTGGGGGTCGTAGTTCCCTATGGGCGTCACCAGCAGGTACTCCACGAACTCCCTGAAGGTGGGGATGACGACGAGGCTCCCGTTGACTCTGATGTCGGCGCTCTGGGGACGGAATGAGTGGGTGAAGGGATGAGAGCGTTGACGCGAGGGTGGAATCAGCATGCGAGTGAGGGTGGAATCAGCATGCGAGTGAGGGTGGAATCAGCATGCGAGTGAGGGTGGAATCAGCATGCGAGTGAGGGTGGAATCAGCATGCGAGTGAGGGTGGAATCAGCATGCGAGTGAGGGTGGAGTAAAAGTGTTGACATGAGGGTAGAATGAGAGGGATTAAATGAGAATGAAGATTTGGGAATGAGTAAAATATGTGAGGGTGGAATGAGGGTGTTAAGTGAGGAAACGTTAATGACGGGAAGGGGAGCGAGAGCTTACACACTTGAATAATCAACCGACGAAAGAAATATTAGGGAATGTTTAATACATATATATATATATATATATATATATATATATATATATATATATATATATATATATATATATATATATATATATATATATATATATATATATTTATATGAAAATCAAATACAGTAACGTGTACATAACGACGAAAAGGAAAACAGACACAATAAGAAGAGAAATCGTTTCCTTTTTGATTGTGGTTGTTTTCCTTTTCATATATATGTATATGTATGTATGCATATGTATTATATATATATATATATATATATATATATATATATATATATATATATGTGTGTGTGTGTGTGTGTGTGTGTGTGTGTGTGTGTGTGTGTGTGTGTGTGTGTGTGTGTGTGTGTGTGTGTGTGTGTGTATATGCATATATATGTATATGTATACATATGCATATATACATATACATATATATACATACACATATACATACACATACACATACATACATTCATATAGATAGATAGATAGATAGATAGATAGATAGATAGATAGATAGATAGATAGATAGAGATAGATAGATAGATAGACGATGAGATAGGGAGAAGATAGATAGATATAGATATATTACACAATACATAATACATACTAACATATAATATATATAGATATATATATATAAATATACACTACACACATATATATATTATATATATATATATATATATATATATATATATATATATATATATAGAGAGAGAGAGAGAGAGAGAGAGAGAGAGAGAGAGAGAGAGAGAGAGAGAGAGAAAGAGAGAGAGAGAGAGAAAGCGAAAAAGAGCGAAAAAAGAGAAAGCAAGAAAACCAAAATAGATAAATAAATAAATGAAACAACCCTCTCCCGCCCCACACACACTCGCAAAAAACCTGCAACCGGCAACCCATACCTTGAGATGGGGTCTCGTAACCTTAAGTATTTTAGGCACGTAGTTGTCTCTCTGCCACGAGCGGTGGGAGATGTCTTCGATGCGGTCCCTGTACGCCGACAAGAGTCTTTCCAGAGGCTCCCGAACGATGAGGAACTTGTAGAAATCCATAGACTTCTTAAACTCTCTCATGGTTTTCACTGTCATGATCTTGCGCATGCTGGAAGGGCGGCAAGGAGAATAATTTAGGATTTTTTTTTTTAATAAAACTTTCCAATAAACTGATTTTTTCTGGAAAACATTTTTTTTTTTTTGGGGGGGGGATTGAGACTTGCCAATGATTTCTTTTTTTTCCGTGGAACAATTTAGTAAGATTTTTTAGTTAGATTTTTCGGAAACAATTCAGGAAAATGTCTGAGACATCAACTTACCGAAGAACAATGGCGGAGTATTCTTAAATAATTTCAGAGCATTTCAAAGTATTAGAAACTTTTAGAAGTATTCAGGAATAAAATCATGCAATTTTTTTTTTGTCTTACTTAGCGTTGGGGAGCTCTTGCACCTCCGCAGGATCAAATTCCGAAGAACGAATTAAAAAAAGAGGAAAGAAGAGAGGAAGAGATGCAAAGTGGAAATAATAATAAAAGAAAAGAAAGAAAGAAAAGAAAGAGAGAGAGAGGAAAAAGATGAAGAAAAATCACGAGGCAAAATTGTTAAACACAATTTATAAATGTTTTTTGTTTTGTTTTATTGAGAGTGGGGGGAGAGGGAGAGAGAGAGGGAGGGAGGGAGGGAGGGAGGGAGAGAGAGAGAGAGAGAGAGAGAGAGAGAGAGAGAGAGAGAGAGAGAGAGAGAGAGAGAGAGAGAGAGAGAGAGAGAGAGAGAGAGAGAGAGAGAGAGAGAGAGAGAGAGAGAGAAAGAGAGAGAGTGAGAGAGTGAGAGAGAGACAGATGAGAGAGGAGAGGTGAGGAAAGAAGGAGGGAGGGAGAGAGGGAGAAAATTAGATTGAAAGACACGCAGTTCGAGGAGAGGTGACATATATAATGAATCAGCCTTTCCGCTGCGGCGTAAAAATGAAGCACTGAAATGAATAATCTTTTTCCTTCACTCCAGTGCATTCTCACCACGGAAATAAAGCATACAAACTTACTGTATATTCATTTATGTCCTTATTCGTTCGTTGGTACATATCCCTCTATGTGCATGTATTTCTGCATGTGTTTGACCATGCGCGTTGATGCCTAATGGAGCAAAATCCACTCTAAGACGTACAGACGAATAAATAATGCAAATCATACTCATTTAAAACATGCAAACTTTTTTTTTTTTTATCACGCCGTTTTCAAGCTGAGCGGTAAGTAAAGATTCGTGTTCTTTAGCCTTGATTTCGTGCTCAGCAACATTTTCTCTGAAAATATCCCATGCCCATAAATATGCAATAAATCATAAAAAGCATTGGGTTTGTACTATATACCATTACAGGAACCGTCTTCTGCACGCGCCACGAAAGTTAATCCCGCACTAAAGTTTAATCCAGGTCTCTAGTATGCATACAGAATGGCAGCCCAGGATAAAATTTTAATACAGCTCTCGACCAGCATTTTTCGGGTTTTGTACGCGCCATAAAAGTTATCAAAGTTTGCACGGCCATGACAGTCACTTCCACAGATCACTACACGCCATTTGTTTTACACGCTAGACGGAATTTCCGGCCTGGGATAAAATGCTAGGCCAGTTTGTTCAGATCGCACGAGGCCGACCCAGTGAATATACACATGCATATACACAAAAATAAATACCCATCTATCTATCCATCTGGTATGCATACATTTATCTATCAATATATCCGGTGGATATGCATGTGTAGACAGATAGATATGTATATATTTCCGTGCATGTACGTATGTATGACTATTCACTGGGCCCCATACAATAAAAAAGTTTGCATGAGAACTCACTCGTAGAAAGTCTTCCGTTGGATAACACTCGTCTGGTTGAGCAGATAGGCGAACATGGCATTCCAGGCTGTCGACCCGACCTTGTATTGCCAGCAGAAGGTCACGCGGTGTCTCTGCGAAGCGAAATGGAGTTGGAAATGAAAAGAAAAGAGAGAGAGAAAAAAACGTATTCTAAGGGATATGACTTTGAAAGGAAATATGTATTTTTTTTTATTATTATTTTTTGGTTGAAATGGGTTAAGGAGAGTATTATTGTGATTTTATGGACGTTTTATCAGTCTTTCGTTGTTTTATCTATCCTCCTTTGCTAGCCTAGACTCCTGTCATTTTTCTTTTCCCTCCTCTCTTCATCTCCTCTTATTGCCTTTCTTCGTTCCCTTTCTCCCTAGTTCCCATCCCCCCTCTTCCTTCCCTTTACCTTTCACCTATCCTCCCCATCCTCGTTCTGATCCTTTCCTTTCCCCGCGTTGCGTTAGTCCTTCTCAGCCTCTCCTCCGCTTTTCTTAAATCCTTATAAATCTTGTAAATCCTATTTCACATTTCCCTCCTTCCCTAAATCCTAAATAACTAACCCATGAATGCCCCTTCCGCCTCCCCTATCTGCCCCCTCCCTCACTCACTCCCTCATCCCCTCCCTCACTCCCTCCCTCACCCCCTCCTTCACCTCCTCCTTCACCCCCTCCCTCACCCGCTCCCTCACCCCCTCCCTCACCCCCTCCTTCCCCCCCTCCTTCCCCCCTCCTTCCCCCCTCCTTCCCCCCTCCCTCACCCCCTCCCTATCTCTATCTGCCCTCTCCTTCCTTCGTTCCTCTATCCCTGCTTTCTTCGATTCCTATCTTCCTTCTTCCTTCCCTCCTTCCTATCCACTTTTATCTCTCTTCTTTATCCTTTCCTCCTCTCTCTCTCTCTCTCTCTCTCTCTCTCTCTCTCTCTCTCTCTCTCTCTCTCTCTCATCCTCTCTCCTTCCCTCCCTTCTTCTTGTTTCCCTTCTTCCCTCCTTCCCTCTCTCTATCCCTTCCCTTCTCTCCCTCCCTCCTTCTCCCTTCCTCCTTCCTTCTCTCCCTCCCCTCCCACTCCCCCTCTCTTTTTCCCTCTCCCTCCTCTCCCCCTATCATCCCCCCCTCCCCTCCCACTCACCTCATCAATCTGGAAATTCGAGTTGACAACATCCTGGGGAAGGAACAGCTTGTTGCCCAGCTTGTAGTGGCTCCCTCTGTTGATCAGCGCCGTTAGTCCCCTGGTGGCGGTTGGGGTAAACTTCTCGCATCGCTCTTTCACCAACGAGATTCTGTCTTGGTGGATTTTCTGGTGGAAAGAAAGGAAAGTTCGGGTCGAAAATAATGGCGTTGGTCGTGATGGCGGCGATGGTGGTGAGTGATGGTGATGGTGATGGCAGTGGTAGCGATGGTGATGATGGTGAGGATGATGAGGATAATGATGATGGTGATGATGAACATCAGGATGATAATGTTGATGGTGATGATGATGGTGGTCGCGGTGGTGATGATGATAATCAGAATAAGAATAATGATAATGATAATAATGATAATAATAACGATAATAATATAATGATGAAATAAGAATGACAATAATGATGATGATGATAATATTTACAACAATGGGAATGATAAGGATAAGGATAATAGTACTAATACAAATGATAACAATTATGATAATAATAGTGATAATAATAATAACAATAATGACTATAATGTTAATAATAACAGCATCCATAATAAGTATGATAATGAAAATATCAGAAAGATAATGACCATGATAACTGTTTTTATCAGTTCGTCTGACTGTCTCGGTCTTTCTTTTTCGATTTTGAGTCTTTTCCAACATTTATTTTCTTATCATTCATCGGAATAAAAGAGAACAAGAAAGGTAGATAGATAAATAGATAGATAGAGAGATGCTAAACAAACGTATAAATGAATTTCGATTTTTTTTCGCGAGAAGGTTAAACTTCTTGTTTTTCTGTTTCTTTCTCTTTCTTCCTCTCTCCCTTCTTCTATCCTCACCTTCTCTCTCTCTCTCTCTCTCTCTCTCTCTCTCTCTCTCTCTCTCTCTCTCTCTCTCTATCTATGTATCTATTCGTCTATCTCTCTATCTATCTCTATTTATCTCTCTCTATCTCTATATTTATATATGTCTATCTCTTTTCCTCTCTCTCCCTCTTTATCTATCCCTTTATCCATCCACCCCTGTCTCCATCCCTCCCTCCTCCTACTTACCCCCTCCCCCTCCCCCTCCCCCTCTCTTCTCCCTCAAACCCAACCGGAATGTAGTCCAGAACTGGTTTGGGGGAGGGGGTGGGGGGGGGGGGGTTGGCCAAAGCAAAAACCCTCAGCAGAATGCATATCCGTGTGGCTTCTCTGCGCCCAGTTCATTCTCTCTCTATCTATCTATCTCTATCTATCTAAGTCGCTCTCAGTCTCGCTCTTTATTGTCTCTCTCTGTTTGCGTCTCTCTATCTATCTATCATCTGTCTATCTATCTATCTCTATTTCATTAATTCTCTTTCTCTTGTTCTCTCATTCTCTGTTCTTCCTTCTCTCTCTCCTTCCTTCTCTCTCTCCTTCCTTCTCCCTCGCCTTCACCTCTTCCTTCTCTCTGTCATTCCTTCTTTCTCTCATCTCTTTCTCCTCCTTCTTTCTCTCTTTCCTACCTTCTCTCTTCTTCTTCTCTCCTTCCTTCTCTCTCTCCCTCCTTCTCTCCCTCCTTCTCTCTCTTCTCTCTTCCTTCTCCCTCCCTTTCCTCCGGGTACTGTTTCTGCACACGTACCCTTCGCCCGCCCTGCATCTCCTTGGCTCATCGCTCCTCTGTTCCTGCCCTGACCTGAGGGTTAATGTTTCAGCATAATGCCAGGGATGACAGAAGGCATATACTGATAGGGTTTCCCCGGACTGAGGTTAATGTTTCGTAGTGAAGGGATGACTAAAGAATTCTGATAGGGTCGTAGATGTATGTTACCTGTCCTCTGTAGAATTAAATTAGCGGTTATTACTTTTGTCAATTTATTATTGTTTGATTCTAGAAGGTTCTTAGATTATTATTATCATTTTTTTATTATTATTTTATTATTTTTTTGGGGGGGGGTATAATGTCTGTGCTTTGTAAGATAAAACTATTCATTTTAACTTTTGTCTTTTTTATTATCAAATTCCCGTTGAATATTTTGAAGTACATTGCCTGTGTTTAATACAAGAAAAAGTGACTATGATTATATAAGTCATTATGTTCTTAAGTTCTAAAACTGCATTAGATATCTGACGACTAATTAATGTGGGCTTTTGAGAGGATTCGGATCACCTTAGCAGGGAGAAAGTATTAGCAAACATGGCTGACTACACATCCTTCTGTAGACTAAACATCTCGCCAAACATCTACCACCCTATTCTTTTATTTCATATAAGGTATCTGTCGGGTCCTAAAACTGGATACCTCGTTTTCTTTTATTCATGTTTATACCTTGTGTATTATTAATGTTTGTCTCGTTTTATTTTACTAATGTTTGTCTTGTTTTATTTTACTTATGTTTATGTCTTATTTTAGTTTGCTAACGTTTAATCCTCATTTTTTTCTATGCCTCGTTCTATTTTACTAATGTTTGTCTCGTTCTACTTTACTAATGTTTATGCCACGGTTTCTTCGTTTCTTGTTTTTGTCCCGTTTTCTTTACTATTTTTTGTCCCATTTTTGTATTAAAGTTTGTCTCGGTTTCTCTTACTAATGTTTTTGTCCCGTTTTTTTTTTAATTATAGTTCGTCCCGTTTTCTTTTACAAATATTTTTGTCCCATTTTTTTTATTATAGTTTGTTCCGTGTTCTTATACCAATGTTCGTTCCACGTTTTCGTTGCCATTTTCCCGTGGTAAAGTTCAATTAACTTTTCCACTTCCTGCCAGGTCAACTCAGCACTTCCGGTTGGCGATGCCTGGGTGTATGTCCTTAATGCGTCGGGTTGTTTATACGACAAAAAAAATTGCCACATACAAAGGAATTCCGAAAGTTGTGACCTCTTGCCTACCTCGTCTAAACTTTATTCCTATGGGCGCTTGTGACACCTGTGGATTACACCTGAAGGCTGTGCGTGTACATATATCTTTTTTTTTTAACTGCCTGTATCTTTCTCTTTCTCTTCTCCCTCTCCCTCTCTCTCCCATCCTTCTCTTTCATTCTTACTGTCAGTCTATCCATATTACCGTCCCCCCCCCCTTCTCTCTCTCTCTCTCTCTCTCTCTCTCTCTCTCTCTCTCTCTCTCTCTCTCTCTCTCTCTCTCTCTCTCTCTCTCTCTCTCAAACTCCCCATTTTTCCTTCCCTCCCCCTGTCTACCTATCTATTCTTAAACAAAGTACATCCGCTTACCTTCACCCTCAGATATTCCTCTTGGGTCATGAGTCTCCGTGTCCCATTGACTCCCGTGTCCACATATGACTCAGTTATCGTCTTCATTTCGGTCCCGTTTTCTTTCACTAATATCTCTGATTCGTTTTCTTTCAATTGTGTCTCTGTTTCGTTTTCTTTGCCTAAGTTGTCTGGCACGTTTTCTTTCACCACGTTTTCTTTAGATAAATTTTCTTTCCCGTTTTCTTTCACTGATGTTTTTGTCTCGTTTTCTTTGGCTAAATTTTCTGCCTCGTTTTCCTTCTTTTCTTTTTTTGTCTCGATTTCCTTTGCTG
>NC_051428.1:6413015-6423015 GCF_015228065.2 Penaeus monodon | reverse complement strand
ATCATCATCTCATCATCATCATCATCATCATCTCATCATCATCACATCATCATCCATCATCATCATCAATCATCTCCTCATCATCATTCCTCATCATCATCATCTCATCATCATCATCATCATCATCATCATCATCATCATCATCTCATCATCATCATCTCATCATCATCCTCTCATCATCATCATCTCATCTCATCATCATCAGCATCTCATCATCATCACATCATCATCATCAATCTCATCATCTCATCATCCATCATCTCTCATCAGCAATCATCATCACAATCTCATCCTCCTCATCTAAAGCCCCCCCCCCCAACAAAAAAACCCCAATCATCATCATCTCCGCCTCATCATCATCATCATCATCATCAGCATCATCATCTCCATCATCATCATCATCATCAGCTCCACATCATCATCCATCATCATCATCTTCATCTCATCTCTCATCATCATCATCATCCAGCATCAATCATCATCATCATCATCTCATCATCATCATCATCTCATCATCAGCTCATCATCATCATCATCATCATCATCTCATCATCATCATCATCATCTCATCATCATCACTCATCATCTCATCATCATCCATCATCATCATCTCATCATCATCATCATCATCTCATCATCATCATCATCATCATCTCATCATCATCATCTCATCACATCCCTCCATCTCACTCATCATCATCATCATCTCATCATCATTATCATCATCTCCGCCATCATCATCATCATCATCATCTCATCATCATCATCATCTCATCATCATCATCAGTCATCAGCATCTCATCATCATCATCACATCATCATCATCATCATCATCATCTCATCATCATCATCATCATCATCTCATCATCATCATCTCATCATCATCATCATCATCATCATCTCATCATCATCATCATCATCATCATCATCATCATTCATCTCATCCATCACATCTCATCATCATCATCATCATCATCATCTCGATCATCATCATCATCATCATCACATCATATCACATCATCATCATCTCATCTCATCATCATCATCAGCATCTCATCATCAATCATCATCATCTCATCCTCATCATCATCATCATCTCATCATCATCATCATCCTCTCATCATCATCTCATCATCTCTCATCATCATCATCATCATCATCATCTCATCATCATCATCTCATCATCATCATCATCAGCCATCTCATATCATCATCATCATCTCTCATCAATCATCACATCATCATCATCTCATCCATCATCATCATCATCTCATCATCACATCATCATCATCTCATCATCATCATCTCATCATCATCATCATCATCATCTCATCATCATCATCTCATCCTCATCAACATCATCTCATCATCATCAATCTCATCCAATCTCATCATCATCTCACTCATCAGCATCCTCATCATCATCTCTCATCATCATCATCATCTCATCATCATCATCATCCTGGTAATGGGTGATAAACGATGAAGATGAATATGATTATAACAATATAAATATAATGAAAAATGACAATATATGACAATAATCTGTTCTCTCTACCTAACTACTAATAGCAAAGATAATAATAATAATAATTTTAATAAAAATAACAACAATAATAATGGTACTAATACCAATACCAATAATAGCCATCGATGATAAGAATAGAAATAATATATCAATAATAAGATGATGAAATAATAATAACAAAAATAAAAGTAATGATAATAATAGTAATAATTATAATGGAATATAACACAAAATAAATGTTTTAATTTTTCACGTCATTCCTCTGAATCTAAGCCTTAAAAGTTTTTGTGTTTCAAAGACATAATTTGCTGCCAAACCTAATTATAGTGAATCATCATTGACCATAACATTTTCTGCGACTCGTTATAGGAGTATGTTTAATAGGTAAGAGATTAGAATTTTCCAGAGCAATGTCGTTCTTTTATAATCATTCAATCATAAAGTTGAGAATGGAGAATTTATAGGCCTCTCTCTATATATATTTCTTCTCTGAATCCTCTCTCTCTCGCTCTCTCGTTCTCTCTCTCTCTCTCTCTCTCTCTCTTACTCTCTCTCTCTCCTCTCTTACTCTCTCTCTCTCTCTTACTCTCTCTCACTCGTCTCTTACTCTCTCTCTCTCCTCTCTCTCTCTCTCTCTCTTCTCTCTCTCTATATATTATATATATATATATATATATATAGTATATATATATATATATATATATATATAGATTATATATATATTTGTATATGAAATATATGTATATATCTACATTAATATACATATATATATACATATATCTATATAAATATTATTATATATATATATATATAGATATATATATAATATAATGTATTACATTACATACATATATATCACAACAGCTTCTGTAGTAAATCCTGTGGAGGAATTTAAGAGCCATTGTTTAGACCCATTGGAAAATGAAAGGTTAACGTTCGAGATTCCCCGCATGGTTATTTGTATTCAGTTTATTCGTTTCATTTCTTCTTCTTTCATTCGCATGGTATTCATGGTTGTTATTTTCTTCTTTTCTATTTTCTTCTTACTTTTTTATTGTATTTTTTTTTCTTAACTTTCTGCATGTATTTAATATGGCTGTAACGTATTTCCACGTTATTTAAATCAGACATAACAAGCACACACACACACGAGAAACGCAAAAACGCACAGAGATAAATACACACATATACGCCCACACAGAAACACACACACAGATAAACAAAGATGCGTCGTCTACTCAGAAAAACCCATATTTCCTTTCTGCATACGCTTGTTGGGTCCGTCATCTGGGCTCTTGAAGTGAGCTTGCACGCCAGGAGGAACAAGGAAGGAAACAGTATGACGGAAAACAGGAATTTAGTAGACTATAATTCGTTCCATCGCCGACACCAGTCATTATGCCATACCCCTCGCTCTCTGTCACTCTTTCCATATATGTATATATTATATATAGATATATTATATATATATATTATATATATATATATATTATATAATGTTGTGGTGGTGTGGTGTGTGGTGTTTGTGTGGTGTGTGTGTGTGTGTATGTTTTGTTTGTTGAGGTGTGAGTGTGTGCTATCAGAGAGAGGAGAGGAGAGAGAGAGAGAGAGAGACAGACACACACACACACACACACAAACAACACACGACACACACACACATATATATATATATATATATATATATCTATATATATAATATATATATATATATATAGGTGTGTGTGTTGGTGTGTGTGTGTGTGGTAAGCGTTAATACAACTTAATTCAAAGATCTTACTTAGTAAAAGACAAAAGAAGGGCTGGGGATTACCTCAGCAAAACACATTTTGTTTAAGAGAGGATAGGCACCAACGAAGCAACCGGAGTGATGCGTATGCTCTGTGAAAGGTATTAGGCATGGGAAAGGAAGTCTATATCTCTTTTTGACTATGAGGAAGCTTTTTGATGGGTAGATTGGTTTAAGAATGCTGTTTTTTTTTATTTTTTTTGAAAGAATTGATTTGTGATTGTATATACAAGCAAGAAGCAGTGGTCGGATTTATGGATTGAGAATTGATCCATAACACCAATAAGTTGGAGGAGTTCGACAAGGCAGTCATTTCCCCCTGTTATTTCAATCTATACTATAGGCTGCTTGGCAGAAGGACTACGTGACATCAATGAGGTGGTGCATGTGTTGAGGGTGGAATTATTAAAAGGCCGTAATGTTTGTCCAGGCATGTATGCTGACTGAGGAATGGATTACAGATAATAATGGACAAGATTAAATGAGGTATCACAGAACCACATGGAATAAGAAGACCAATGAAATAAGACAAAGTTACTGGTTATATCTAGGACAATTGTTACAGTTTTTGAATATCACTCTAAATGATAAAAGAACAGACTGTGTAAATTTGTTTATTGGTATCATAGATAACTGATGATGGGAAACGTGAAATTGCAGAAACCAGCACTAGAAATGCAATGGGCAAGGCAGCTTTTAGTTACAAGGGAAGAACTGTTTATCCCGCAGAATATGGTCAGCGTGTGAAGAAAGGCTGTGAAAGGGGTGCCGGAGGTGAGCTCATTTTATAGATAAGCAACATGGACAATGAAAGCGGACATGATTTCCAGTCGAATAGGAGGCTTTTGCAATGTGTTTGGAGCAGGATAAAGAAATAAGATGGCAGAGAGGAAGCTCAATCAAGAGAGGCTGTCAATGTTGGAGAAAAGGAGACAATTGATGAAAGGAATTCTTTAAACCAAAATGATTTAACTGAATGTTTATGTGGAAACGGGTTTGTTGAAGGAAATAACAGAAAGAGGAATAGCTGGTAAAAGACGTAGGGGAAGGAAAAGACTGGGCATGTTAAGGGAGTCAAACGAGATGGGTATGCCAACATGAAGAGAAGATCAGAGAATAGAGTGCCATGGAGAAAATGGATGCGGACAGTATATATATATGTATATATATATATATATATATATATATATATATATATATATATATATTATATATATATATATTATATAGTATATATATATATATGCCGCATCCATGTTCTCATGGCACTCTATTCTATATATAATATATATATATATCTATATATATAATATATATTATATATATATATATATGTTTGTGTGTGTGTGTGTGTGTGTGTGGTTGTGTGTGGTGTGTTTGTGTTTGTGTGGTGTGTGTGTGTGTGTGCGTTTGTGGTGTGTGTGTGTGTGTTGTGGTATTATAATATACTATATATATATATATATATAATATATATATATATATATATATATAAATACATATATTATATCTACAAAATAGATATCGATATATGGACAGATGATGTAAGTATATATAAATATATATATAGATATATACTATCATATATAATATAACGAATATATATTATCTTATATATTATATATCTATATAGTATCGTATATATATATATATATATATATCATCATCATTTAACGGTTACGGTTTCAATTCTGGAGCGCCGTGGTCACAGCATGATACTCAATTGGCAGTTTTCACGTTGTGATGCTCTTGGAGTGAGTAACGTGTAGGGTCCCCGTTCCTTTCCACGAAGTGCCGGTGTTACCTTTTAGGTAACATTCTCTCTTATTTTACCCTGGCTGGGACCAGCCTGACTTGAGCTGGCTTGGACCTCCAGTGGCTATGCTGCACTCCGAGGTGAAGTTCCTTGCCGCAAGGGAAACAACGCGGCGGTTCGGTGACTCGAACCCTCGAACTCGATTGCCGTCGTGACTGAGTCTTGAGTCCCGACGGTCTAACCATTTCGAACCACCGCAGCCTTGACGAATCATGTGCTTTTCATGATTTTCTTTCTTGGGCAATTTAGAGCGGTGGTTTGCCATTGCCTTCCGCCCTGTGGGTTTTTATCGAGTCACCATCTCTATTTACCCGGCACTGACTTGGGCTGACTTGGTCCCCCAGATGGCTAGGTAGGCATCGAGTGAACGTTCCTTGCCTAAGAGAAACAACCGCGGCGGTTCGTGACTCGAACGCCTACCCCTCGAACTCCAGATTGCCGTCGTGACAGTCTTGATATTCCGACGCTCCAACCATTCGCCACCGCGGGCCCGATACATTTTTTTTAAAACGTAGGTTCATGTTTGGCCGCCGTGGTCACAGCATGATACTTAATTGTGTTTTTCATGTTGTTATGCTCTTGGAGTGAGTACGTTGTAGTTCCCCAGTTCCTTTCCACGGGAGTGCCGGTTGTTTACCTTTCAGGTAATCATTCTCTCTATTCATCCGGGCTTGGACCAGCACGACCTGGCTGGCTTGCCACACCAGTGGCTAGGTAGCAATCATGTGAAGTTCCTTGCCAAGGAACTTTCATCGTATCTAGATTCGGATTTACCATTAAAGTTTATATATATATATATATAATATTATCTATGATATATTACTATTATATATAATATCTGTATATATAGATGTTATATATACATCACTATGTATATAAATGTTGGTATATATATATACAACATATATATATATATATATGAATTATTAATATATATATATATATATATATAGATATCTATAGACTGTATAATATGTATATGCACACACACACACACACACACACACACACACACACACATATATATATACACACATACACACACAAACGAATATACACACACACACACACATATGCATATATACTATCAGAGAGAGAGAGAGAGTGACCCTAAATCTTTGCCTCCCCCCCCCTCCCTCCCCCGACACTCTCTAACTTCTTCCTACCTCAACCCTCTACATCTGCTTACCCCAAATCCTACAGCCTATGCTGACCAAACCCCAAATCCTTGATGCTCGCGCCCACCCCTAAACTTTTCCCTGTGATTAGCCCTAACCATAGACCTGAGGTTATTTTCCACCTGTGCTTATCCCCTCTGTCCTCTTAACCCACTTTCCTACTTACCTCCACCTACGCTTCCTTTCCTTAATCGTTACCTCCACCTATGCCTACCGTACCGATTTTGACCGCCTCCTATCCTTACTTTACCTTACCTAACCATACATTACCTATCCTTACCTTACCTGTGCTTACCTTACTTATGCATACCTCCACCTATGCTTTCTTACGCTTCCATACCATCACCTTCCTTACCTAAAAAACCCTTTTTTAAATAAAAAAAAAAATCCCTTACCTAATTCTTACCTTAACTATCCTTACCTTACATATGCTTACTTTACCTAACCTTCCCTTCCCTATCCTTACCTTACTTATGCTTACCTAACCTTATCTATCCTAACCTTACCTATCCTGACCTTACCTATGCTTACCTTACCTAACCTTATCTATCCTCACCTTACCTATACTTGCCCTACCTATCCTTACCTAACCTGACCTATGCTTACCCCCTCGGTCTTTACTCCAGGCATCTTCTCGCGTTGACCAAACTACCTTGCACTGAAAGGTTTCCCCGTGGCTACGCCCTCGCTGCGACTGTTCCCGTGTCTGGCAGGCTTTAAAAACATCGCCTGAACTTAATCGTATAAACACACACACACACACACACACACACACACACACACACACCACACCACACGACCATTATATATATAATTATATATATCATATGATATAATATTATATATATATACTGTGTGTGTGTGTGTGTGTGTGTGTGTGTGTGTGTTTTGTTGTGTGTGGGTGTTGTGGTGTGTTTTGTTTGTGTTTGGGTGTGTACATACTCCTGCTATATAAGTATTATATCGATATAATATATCTCTAATATATATATATATATATATATATATATATATATATATATAGTACAAATATATACCAGTGTATATTCGAAACACAAAGAAATGGTGCAATAGTGTACCGATTCAGCAAACATAAATATAAACACACATAAATAAACAAATCCCCATAGTGATAGACAGACACCAACATTACACAAAACAAACAAAAACGCCAAACACACACACAAATGCATGCACTCATACAAACAGAAACATAAAACCACATACAAGCAAGCACAAACACACACACACACACACACACACACACACACACACACACACACACACACGCACACGCCACACTCACCACCACACTCACACACACACAAACGACGCACACTCACACACACACACACACCACACACCCAGCAGACAAGGCCAGCAAAAAAGGGAAAGGATGTTCCGGGGGAGAGAGTGGTCAAACAACTCTACGCAGAACCCTCACCCCCTGGCTTCAACCCCCCCTTACCCTACCCCCACCCTTACCTCAACTCCCCACCCCCCACTCGTACCCCAACCCGCCTAATGAACCCGTAACTCTTACCTGTAGAAAGGGAACGGGCGTTGGCGACTGTCTCAGGGCATACAGGTAAACCAACATAGCACTGCCTATTATACCGCTTAGCCAGTGCAATCGTCGCCCTGCTTTCATTTGAAACAGCGCTGGGTGAAAAGGGGGGTTTGTTCTTAGTCCCTTCCCCTCCTCCGGGGCAGGATTCGGTTTGTTTTTTCCTGTTTTGTTTTTCTCTCTCCCCCTTTTTCCCTTGACCTCTCTTGGTGCTCTCTGACCTCAGTTAACCTCTGTGTCTCGCTGTCCTTCAAGTCACTGTTTCTTTGGATTCTGGCATCACTGTTGGTGTTGTTTGTCACTGAAATCTAACGATGCATTTCACTCGCGGCAGCAAACCACCACTTAACACTCTTAATTTAGTTTTCCCTTTGTTAATTATCAAAACAAGACAATAAAAACAATCTAACGTCATTATCGCCAAAACAAAACAACACATCATTTTTCCTCCCTGCACGCTTTCGCCAAGATCACTTTCTCTTTCGGCCCTTTAAAAAAAAGAAAAAAAAAATGAAACAGGTTCTGCCTCGGCCCCCCCTCCCTCGGCAGCCAGCGGACGATCTCGGGCCGGCGTCCCTTCGCTAGGACGTCTCAGAGTCAACTAATGCGAGGTCTGTGGCTGCGCTGTGACCCCCTTACGGGACCTCGCCTTACCTGCCTTAGCCGACGCGCCTTGGGATCCACCCCCCTTACCACACGCTCTTTTTCCCACTTCCTCCCCCCCCCCCTCCTCTTCTTTCCCCCCCCCACCCCTCCAAAAAACTTCCCCCCCCCTCCAACCTACTTCCCTCCCCCCTTTTCCCCATATTCCCCCCCCCCCCTTTTTGTACCCCTTTTCTCTTTTCCCCCCTTTCCCCAAATCTTTCCCTCCCTTCTTCTCCCACCCTCCCCTTTTTCTTCCCCCCCCCCCCTCCCTCTCCTCCCCCTCCCCCGTCCCCTCCTCCTTTCCTCCTTTCCTTCCTCCCCTCCTCCTCCTTCTCCTCTCCCCTTCTTTCTCCTCCCCCTCCTCTCCTTCCCCTCCCCCTTTCCTTTCCCTTTTGCATGGGGTTTCCCTTACTAACATACTACGGTGCTGGAATAATCTTTTGATTTTATTTTCTGGGATGGAATAATTGGGAACGTTAAATTCGAGTTTTGGGGGTTTAAAAGCCCAAGAGGGTTTCGTCTTGTTCTGTTCTGTTTTTCTATGAGGTGTTCATGCATTTCCCCGTGTAGCTGACCGCTCTGTACCCTCCAGGTGGGTTCTCTCTCTCTCTCTCCCTCCTCCTTCCTCTCTTCCCCTCTCCTCCCTCTCCCTCCCTTTCCCTTACCTTATGCCCCGCTAATTCCTCCCTTCCTCCTCCCTCCATCTCCCCCCCCTCCCCCTCCTATCTCTCTCTCTCTCCTCTCTCTCTCTCCTCTCCTCTCTTCCTCTCTCTCTTCATTCTCTCTCTCTCTCTCTCCTCTCTCCTCTCTCTCTCTCATTCTCTCTCTCTTCTCTCCTCTCTCTCTCTCTCTCTCGCTCTCTCTCTCTCTTCTCTCTCTCTCTTTTCTTCTCTCTCTCTCATCCGCTCCCCTTCCCTCTCTCTCTCTCTCTTTCTTCCCTCTCTCTCTCTCTCTCTTCTCTCATCTCTCTCTCTCTCTCTTCCTCTCTCTCTCTCTCTGCTCTCTCTCTTTTCCCTCTGTCTCTCTCTCTCTCTCTCTCTCTCTCTCTCTCTGTCTCTGTCTCTGTCTCTCTCTCTCTCTCTCTCTCTCTCTCTCTCTCTCTTTCTGAAGTAGACCCAAGTAAAAGGAAAGACAATTATACACACAACGGTAAACGGTATATGCATATAGTCTCTGCACGGGAAAGTTTGTTTATATTCCATTGTAAACAGACAGACATACTGAGTGGAAGGTCTTTATAACTGGACTGGTAAGATAACCGGTCACGAAGCGCAGAGAACTTCTATATAAAAGAAAATTAAGATAAAAAAGAAATAACATACTGCTATTACCTTTACCAAGCTCTCCCCTTATATTTTGTTTCGTTTCCGGGTCAAATTGCCGCATAGAAAACGGGAAGAGGCACAGAAGAAAATTGGAATATGGGTTGAAATAATTTCGAGTTTTATATCATTTGTTGATTGGTTGTTGCCTTTAC
>NC_051428.1:6404201-6409201 GCF_015228065.2 Penaeus monodon | reverse complement strand
AGGTGAAGTTCCTTGCCCAAGGGAAACAACGCGGCGGTCGGTGACTCGAACCCTCGAACTCAGATTGCCGTCGTGACAGTCTTGAGTCCGACGGTCTAACCATTCGACCACCGCAGCCTTGACGATCATGTGTTTCATGATTTTTTTTTGGCAATTTAGAGCGGTGGTTTGCCATTGCCTCCGCCGGGTTTTATCGAGTCACCATCTCTATTACCGGACTGACTGGGTGACTTGGTCCCCCAGTGGTAGGTAGGCAAAACGAGGTGAAGTTCCTTGCCTAAGAGAAACAACGCGGCGGTCGGTGACTCGAACCCTCGAACTCAGATTGCCGTCGTGACAGTCTTGAGTCCGACGCTCCAACCATTCGGCCACCGCGGCCCCGATACATTTTTTTTAACGGTAGGTTCATGTTTGAGCCGCCGTGGTCACAGCATGATACTTAATTGTAGTTTTCATGTTGTGATGCTCTTGGATGAGTAGGTTGGGTCCCCAGTTCCTTTCCCACGGAGAGTGGCCGGTGTTACCTTTCAGGTAATCATTCTCTCTATGCATCCGGGCTTGGGACCAGCACTGACCTGGGCTGGGCTTGCCCACCCAGTGGCTAGTTAGGGCAATCAAGGTTAATGTTCTTGCCCAGGAACTTTCATCGTACTATATTCGATTTACTAAAGTTTTATATATAGAGGTATATATATATATCTATATTATATATATAATATTAATATATATATAGTTTATATATAGATGTGTATTCATATCATATTTAATAAAATGTGTGTAATATATAATACATACATATATATTATATAATATATATATGTTATATATATATATTATTATATATATATATACATGTAGTCTGTATATGCACACGACACACACCACCACACACACACAACACACACACATATATATATACACACTACACACACAAACGGAATAATCCACACACACACAAACCACATATCATATATCTATCAGTGAGAGAGAGAGAGTGACCCTAAATCTTTGCCTCCCCCTCCCTCCCTCCCCCGACACTCTCTAACTTCTTCCCTACCTCAACCCTCTACATCTGCTTACCCCAAATCCTACAGCCTATGCTGACCAAACCCCAAATCCTTGATGCTCGCGCCCACCCCTAAACTTTTCCCTGTGATTAGCCCTAACCATAGACCTGAGGTTATTTTCCACCTGTGCTTATCCCCTCTGTCCTCCTAACCTACTTTCCTACTTACCTCCACCTACGCTTCCTTTCCTTAATCGTTACCTCCACCTATGCCTACCGTACCGATTTTGACCGCCTCCTATCCTTCTTTACCTTACCTAACCATACATTACCTATCCTTACCTTACCTGTGCTTACCTTACTTATGCATACCTCCACCTATGCTTTCTTGCCTATCCTTACCATCACCCATCATTACCTTACCTAACCTTATCTATCCTAACCTTACCTATCCTTACCTTACCTATGCTTACCTTACCTAACCTTATCTATCCTCACCTTACCTATACTTGCCCTACCTATCCTTACCTAACCTGACCTATGCTTACCCCCTCGGTCTTTACTCCAGGCATCTTCTCGCGTTGACCAAACTACCTTGCACTGAAAGGTTTCCCCGTGGCTACGCCCTCGCTGCGACTGTTCCCGTGTCTGGCAGGCTTTAAAAACATCGCCTGAACTTAATCGTATAAACACACACACACACACACAACACACACACATCACACACACACACAACACACACACTATTATATATATATATATCTATATATATATATATATATATATATATAGATATTGGTGTGTGTGTGTGTGTGTGTGTGTGTGTGTGTGGTGTGTGTGTGTGTGTGTGTGTGTGTGGGTGTGGTGTGTGTGTGTGTGACATACATAATCATATATATATATAGATAATATATATATATATATATATATATCTATATATATATATAGATATTATATTATATATAGTACAGAATATTATACCAGTGTATATTCGAAACACAAAGAAATGGTGCAATAGTGTACCGATTCAGCAAATACATAAATATAAACACACATAAATAAACAAATACACATAGTGATAGACAGACACAAACATATACACAAACAAACAAAAACGCCAAACACACACACAAATGCATGCACTCATACAAACAGAAACAAAACCACATACAAGCAAGCACAAACACACACACACACACACCACACGCACACACACACACACACACACACACAGCAGACAAGGCCAGCAAAAAAGGGAAAGGATGTTCCAGGGAGAGAGTGGTCAAACAACTCTACGCAGACACTCACCCTGGCTTCAACCCCCCCTTACCCTACCCCCACCCTTACCTGAACTCCCCACCCCCCACTCATACCCCAACCCGCCTAATGAACCCGTAACTCTTACCTGTAGAAAGGGAACGGGCGTTGGCGACTGTCTCAGGGCATACAGGTAAACCAACATAGCACTGCCTATTATACCGCTTAGCCAGTGCAATCGTCGCCCTGCTTTCATCTTGATAACAGCGACTGGGTTGATGATAGAGGGTTGTTCTTAGTCCCGTTCCTCCTCCTCCTGGGCAGATGAGTTCGGTCTTGTCTTGTCCTGTTTTGTTTTTCTCTCTCCCCCTTTTTCCCTTGACCTCTGTTGGTGCTCTCTGACCTCAGTTGACCTCTGTGTCTCGCTGTCCTTCAAGTCACTGTTTCTTTGGATTCTGGCATCACTGTTGGTGTTGTTTGTCACTGAAATCTAACGATGCATTTCACTCGCGGCAGCAAACCACCACTTAACACTCTTAATTTAGTTTTTCCCTTTGTTAATTATCAAAACAAGACAATAAAAACAATCTAACGTCATTATCGCACAAAACATAACAACACATCACTTTTCCTCCAACTGCACAGCTTTCGCCAAGACTCACTTTCTCTTTCGGCCCTTTAAAAAAAAGAAAAGAAAAAAATGAAACAGGTTCTGCCTCGGCCCCCCTCCCTCGGCAGCCAGCGGACGATCTCGGGCCGGCGTCCCTTCGCTAGGACGTCTCAGAGTCAACTAATGCGAGGTCTGTGGCTGCGCTGTGACCCCCTTACGGGACCTCGCCTTACCTGCCTTAGCCGACGCGCCTTGGGATCCACCCCCCTTACCACACGCTCTTTTTCCCACTTCCTCTCCCCCTCCCCCTCCTCTTCTTTCCCCATCCCCTACCCCTCTCTAACCTACTTCCCTCCCCCTCTCTAACCTACTTCCCTCCCCCTCTTTCCCTCCTCCTTCCCCTCCTCCTCCTCCTCCTTCTCCTCCTCCTCCTCCTCCTCCTCCTCCTCCTCCTTCTCTTCTTCTCCTCCTACCTCCCTCCTCGCTTCCCCTCCTTCCTTCCTTCCTTCTGCATGTGGTTCCCTTACTAACATACTACGGTGCTGGAATAATCTTTTGATTTTATTATTTCTGGATGAGAATAATTGGGACGTTTAATTTAGAGTTTGGGTTCAAAAAGCCAAGAGGATTTTCGATCTTCGTTCTGTTCTGTTATGCTATGAAGGTGCTTGCATGCATTCCCAGTGTAGCTGACCGCAAGCATGTACCCTCCGATGGTGGTTTTTTTTTTTTTCTCTCCTCTCTTTTTCCCCTCTCCTCTCTCTCTCTCTTCTCTCTCTCTCTCTCTCCTCTCCTCTTCTCTCTCTCTCTCTTTTCCCTTCTCTCCTCCTTTCCTCCCCCCTCTCTCCTCTCTTTCTCCATCTCCCCCTCCCTCTCTCTCTCTCTTTCTTTCTCCTCTCTCCTCCTCCTTTCTCTCTCTCTCTCTCTCTTCTCTCCTCCTCTTCTCTCTCCCCTCTTTCTCTCTCTCTCTCTCTCTCTCCTCTCTCTCGTCTCTCTCTCTCTTCTCTCTCTCTCTCTCTCTCTTTCTCTCTCCTCTCTCTCTCTCTTCTCGCCTCTCCTCTCTCCCCTCTCTTCTCCCTTCTTCTTTTCTCTCCTCTCTCTCTCTTTTCTCCTCTCTCTCTCTCTCTCTCTCTCCTCTCTCTCTCTCCTCTCCCTGCCCTCTGTCCTCTTCTCTCTCTCTCTCCCCTTCTCTCTCTCTCTCTCTCTCTCTTTCTGAAGTAAACCCAAGTAAAAGGAAAGACAATTATACACACAAGGGAAAAACGGTATATGCATATAGTCTCTGCCGGAAGTTTGTTTATTTCCATTGAAAAACAACAGACATACTGAGGGGAAGTCTTTAAAATGGACTGAAGAAAACCCGGTCACAAAGCGCGGGAAAAACTTCTATTAAAAAAAATTAAATAAAAAGAATAACATCTCTATTACCTTTCCCAAACTCCCCCCTTTATTTTGTTTGGGTTTTCCCGGGGTCAAATTGCCGCATAGAAAACGGGAAGGGGCACAGAAAAAATTTGGGAATAGGTTTGAAAATTTTCGAGTTTTATATCATTTGTTGATTGGGTTTTTGCCTTTACCTGATTGATACGTGTTCCTTCTCGAAATATGAAGTGAAAAACTTTTTTCAAGAAAGCAATACCATACAATACTCCTTATAAATTTGAGCCCAAAAAGGGCGTTATGAAAATACTGAATGTTTTTTTTTTCTCCTGTTTCATTTTTTTCCTGTTTCCTCTTTCTGTTTTTTCCCCTCTCTCTCTCTCTCCTCTCTCTCTCTCTCTTTCTCTCTCTCTCTCTCTCTCCCTCTCTTTTCTCTCTTCCTCTCTTCTCTCCCTCTATTCTCTCTCTTCCTTCCTCTCTCTCTTCTCTCTTTCTTCTCTCCTCTTCTCTCTCTTTTCTTTTTTCTCTCTCTCCTTTTTTCTCTCTCCTCTCTCCTCCCTTTTTTCTCTCTCCTCTCTCTCTCCTCTTTCTCTTTTTCTCTCTCCCCTCTCTCTCTTTTTTTTTTTTATAATTTAAATTTTTATTTTTAAAATATTATATATATATAAAATTTTAGGTTTTTCTCCCCTCTCTCTCCATTTTTTCCCCTCTCCCCCCTCGCTCTCTCTCTCTCCTCTTTTCCCTCTT
>NC_051428.1:6383749-6398749 GCF_015228065.2 Penaeus monodon | reverse complement strand
CAAACAGACATACCGACAGATAGACATAGAAATTCGACATACAGACAGATAAACAAACATACACACTAACAGTCAGAAATACACGCATACACATACATATATACATGCATACTTACATACGTCCATGCATCCATCCATCCACATACCCAACCCACCCACGCACCCACCCACCCATCCATCCATCCATCCACTATCCACCCATCCCTCCATCCACCATCCATCCATCCACCATCTATCCATCCATCCACCTATCCATCCACCATCCATCCATCCATCCACCTATCCACCTATCCACCATCCATCCATCCATCCATCCAACCATCCATCCATACAGACAGATATTATTCCCACGCAAACATCACGGCGCTTTGTCCAGTACGTATGCCTGTTCCTGGCCAGTCATAACACAAAACAGCACAGCTTGACAACCTGAGGTTTATATATGACTCGGGAATTTAAGCTGGTTTTGGGCTTAAAGGCACTTGACTGACTTCATGCGCCGTGTGTTGAATGTCTTTTTATTATTGTTATTATTATTATTTCAACCGCTGTAGGCCTGAAGATTTTGTTGTTTGTAATGAATTGTATCCAGAGTGACGTAAAACTTTTTTTTTTTTTTTTTTTTTTCATTGTAGGATTGAAATTTGAACCGTATTCAGGTTGACAAATGTAGGAAAAGGTATGAATGAGAATGAATATCTTCACAATACAAGAGATGTATTTGACCGGTTTTGAATAAATCACGTATTTCTGACGAAGATTCATTCGAAACCAGTTAAATACATCCCTTGTATTGTGAAGATATTCATTCTTATTCATACCTTTCCTACGTTCTTGAAATTACTGTATTTAGTGTAGTTTTATTTATTTGTTTTTTTCTTACCACTGAAGTAATCAGTTTCTGTAATTACTGTATTTCCTGCACTTAAGTTATACCATTATATCCTGTATAAAGTACTATTCTTTTTTCCTCTTCAAACAGTTATACTATTGTATTTTCTTCAGTTTTTGCATCGTATCTACTAAATCATACAGTCGCATTCATTAACTTAAAACCTTGTTTCTTAACGCTTGCAACACTGAATTATTGCATGTTTTCTTTATCTTGTAATTGTATTTTTGTAGTCACTGTTAGCATCACTATCATCATAATTGTCATCTTTATTATCACTATTATTATCATTATCATTATTATTACTTTCATTATTATTATTATCATTATTATTATTGTTATTATTATTATTATTATCATTATTATTATTATTATTATTATTATTATTATCACTTTTATCAGTATTATTTTAATCACCCGTAAACTCATGTGTTTCTGCTAGCTGAGTGTATTTTTTTATGTGGAGTGGCGAAAAATAACTGTTTATTGTCTAATCCATATATCATTAAATAATAACGAAGGACAATTGCTGACGGTGTGCCTAATTCGCACAACATTTCGCGTCCGTATTGCATTGTACAGCACCATTTTCGAAACATCGTGAATCTCTCTCCAGAAGACAACTATGAACCAAATGCAGGAGGAGGAAATCCTTTTTTAGAATATTTGCATGCGATTCGGTGCTTGCGGTTAAAAGCAGATGAAAGCCGGTATGCAAAGGAACCCAAGGTGTGCTTGTCTCGCGTGAGATGTTCTCTAAGTACTGTTTTAACACGCTCACATAGGTATACGTAAGCACGCACATACATTCATACAGTCCCAGTCTATATTACTTTCACAGTCTCGAACACTACACGCCTTCGTCATTATCGTCATCTTTTGTATTATTATCATTATTATTATGACGTTTCTGTCCCATTTTCTACCATTTAAGATTTCCAATTCATCAAGGAAAAACGGTGCTTGGTCGCCTCAATTAAACGCCTTTATTTTACTCGTATCCTTTATCATCTCCATTGCATCTCTGTTATAATTACTCCGCAGATATGAGCATGTAAAATTAGATAATGAACAGCTGACGGACCCAAAAAAACAGCTGTTACGCGGAGAAAATTACCGACTTCCTCTTCTGGCACACTATTTCCAGTTCGTGAAAAATGGTCGCTGGGAAGGTAGTCTGCGCTGAGATTTTCTTCATTCTTTTCTTTCTCTCTTACTTCTCTCTCTCTCTCTCTCTCTCTCTCTCCTATCTCTCTCTCTACTCTCTCTCTCTCTCTCTCTTCTCTCTCTCTCTCTCTCTCTTTTCTCTCTTCTCTCTCTCTCTCTCCTCTATCTCTCTCTCTTCTCTCTCTCCTCTCTCTCTCTCTCTCTCTCTCTCTCTTTCTCTCTCTCTCTCTCTTCTCTTTCTCTCCTTTCTTTCTTTCCTTTCTCTTTCTCTCCTTTCTCTCTCTGTCCTTTCCCTCTCTCTCTCTTTTCTCTCTCTCTCCTTTTTTTTTCTTATTGTCTGTGTGTGTGTGCTAGAGAGGCAATTGGCGAGAGATTATCACTATTAATCATTATGATAACAGTGATGACGACGATGATGATGAAGATAGTGATGGTAATGATGATGATGGTGAGGATGATCATGATGATGTCAGTGACGAGAACGAGGACTGATGATGATTAAAATGACGGCCAGTTATGACGATTATACTTCCTAAACACACTATATCACCCTCCACCCCCACCCCACCCAACCCCCCTATTTGGCATCAGTCGCTCCACGCTTCCTGCTGCCGCTGACCCCCGCTGCCGCTGACCCCCGCTGCCGCTGGACTAGCAAGTAAAACCTGTTTCTTACGTCTTACCCTGACTGCAGTAGTACTTCAAGTCTTCAGTCGAGGATGTAGGTGAATTGTACGTTGTAACTCGAATATTTATTAAAAGATATATTGGAAAGGTCTGAGATATACCAGAACTTCTATACGTGTCAGACTTCAGTCAGAATGTAGAGAAGTGTATGATATAATGGGATTTTTTTATTATAGAAGCTATGAATATAGATGTATGGTTATGAATATATAACCAGAAACTGGTTAGGAACAGTAGATATATAGCTGGAGCTATATAAAGCTAGAGTATATGGATATGAATATATAATTAGTGCCATCCCTGAAACGTGTGAAGTCTTCAGTCAAAAGATAGAAAAGGAATGTCTCAGGTGACATGACTGGTTAAAAATATGAATTATAACTAAATAATATACTAGACTATATAATAGATATATGATATGAATATAGCTTAGAAACCATCCATGACTACGCGGTATATCCAGTCGAGATGGAACAAAAAAGTTGATTTTCAGGTGATTGAAGTGGCCTGCTTGTGAATATTGAAGAAAAGGGTTTTATTTTAGTTAAATATTCTTTAAGTTAAGTTAGCTCTTGTCACTGCGCGAAAGGTAAGAACAGAAAATCACAATAATGCAAAATATTTTCTTTTCTTTTCTTGTCTGGGTATAATATTAACATGTTTATAGCTTAGGAGAATGTAGGAATTTAAAAGGGTGAATCATTATTTTATATATATATATATATATATATATATATATATATAATATATATATATATAATATAATACACGCAGTTTAGAATGTTTTCCTCCCATGTTTCTGCTATCCTTTTCCTTATATTCTGGATATTCGCGGCTCACGACGAATTGCCAGTAAGTTCAATAAAATCTGAAGGAAAACGTGTTAAAAGCAATTTGCAACAGTAATCGCAGCCCCTCCTATACCGTCGCTAACGAAAATTAACAGCATCGTCTCTAACAAAAAATAAATAAATAAAATAAAATAAAGTGAATAAATAAAATAAATAGATAAATAACAGTAATGACACGAAAATACGTCTCTGTCGCCAGCGCAATTAACGGAGCCAGAAGTGAACCCGAAGGTCGGCGCCGCCATGCGTCTCGAGGGAACCCGCGCCTCCTCACGCCAGGACTTGAGAGATTTTTCTCAATTCTTTGTAAACGCAGTGATTTTTAAAAGATCATATCCGTTAAAGAAATATATTTTTTAGAATCATATCCGCTAAAGAATATTTTTTAAAGATCATGTCCGCTAAAGTAATATTTTTTTTTTCATCAATACTCCTGTTAATGTAAAACTTTTATTTTTACTTTTAGATATATTCTAATTCAAATGATACTTTAAGTGACAAAATGTTATCTCTAATTTTACAGATAAATATATTCTATACAAAGAAATATAAGAATTTTATTTTCATAATTATTTATTTTTTTTTTCATAATAGACAGATAAGTAAATAAAAAATAATAATTTTACAAAGCAAGAAATAATTTCACAGCATTGGAATTAACTGTACACTATCTGTTCGCTCTTTAAGTACATGCTTTCACTTTTTCTTTAAAAACGTAGTTTAGGCATTAGTTGATGCGATTACTATAAAGAGCTTTTTTTAATATTTCAATGTGCGTTTTTATGCAGTTCACAGGAGCACAAGCAAAAATACACAGAGGGACACACGCTCACAAAAACATCATACACACAAACACATACACACACACACACACACACACACACACACACACACACACACACACACACGGACTCACAGACACAGAAAAACGCATCCTAGAAAGACTGAATAATGGTGTCTACGATGTTATTTACTGCTAATAACTAAATCCTATTTTAATTCAGACAAAAAAAAAAACACTTTGGAAAGCTTAGCGAGGCATAAGCTAACACATGCTTTTTTTTTTTATTATTATTATATCCGTTGTTGTTGTTGTCTTATGATTCAATGGAATAGAAAAAGAGAAAATGCCTTTTTCTGTGTGCGTGTGTCTGTTTGTTTATATGTTTTGACGTAGGTATGTATGCATGTATGTATATATGTATGTATGTATGTATGTATGTATGTATGTATGTATGTATGTATGTGTATGTGTGTGTGTGCATGTATATATATATAAATACACACACACACACACACACACACACACTACACACACATATATTATATAATATATATATATATATATATATATAATATATATATATATATTTTAATATATATGTGTGTGTGTGTGTGTGTGTGTGTGTGTGTGTGTTCTTTATTATATTACTAGCATGTGTATAAGAATATTTCAAGGATATAAATAATGATGAGTATGTATGTACCTAATAGTATACACCGGATTTATATAGATAAACACACACACACACAAAAACACACACAGAATGTATATAGATATATACCTAACATATCATTATATACACACACATCACACAACATACACATACATAACTGTCTGTTGTATGGTACTATTTATGTATGTATGTACGTATGTTTGTATTTTCCCTGTATATATATATATATATATATATATATATATATATATATATATATATATATATATATATATAATGTTATGATGTGTGTGTGATATGTGTTGTTGTTGTGTAGTGTTGTGTGTGTGTGTGTGTAGTGTGAGTTTTGTATATATGTATGTTTTATATATATATATATATATATATATATATATATATATATATACATAATATTATTATATACATATAAAATACCTAAAACAATGCAAAGAATATTAAGCATTTAATAAATTTTAACATTATTAAGTACCATCATTATTATAAATTACAGTTACCTTTACTTTTGCCTATTAATATAGTAGTCTTATTCCCGCTTTACTGATCAAATTTCAGTACCGGGTTCTAAAAAAAAAGAAAAAAAATAATTGATTACTTAAAAGGAATTCATAAAAAGTCCTTCCCAGTAAAATATTATTTTTCTTTTATCTCGTCATATCTTTACGGGATAAAAAAAAGTGGTGATAGCAGTCATAGCAAAACAGGAATGAGAGTACAAAGAAATGATGAGATCAGTGATAAAACTGATAACGGAGCAATGATTGCGGAAATTGGTGACGTCAGTGATAATGATCGTAATAACAATAACCTACGGTTTTACTGGTAACAGTATGATAATGACGATAAACATTCAACAAAAATCATGTCGGTAATAATGACGGCGATGTTTATGTTGACAATGATAGTGATGAATTTATCAGTGATCCTACTTCTGCTAACTGTTAAAAGGATACTTAGAACAGAATGAATAGAATGTAAAATGCAAAAACACTTCTAATGATAACACTGTAGTGCACAAGATAGAAAGTACCCTATACTCCATTGTTTTGCTGCAGCTATAGCAAAATGTCTCATAATTTGTGCCAATCTACGCATAAATATAGATTTAAATAAACGAAAAAAAAAACACTTGCAGATATATTCATTTACACAATGGATAAAAACCATGAATAAAAAAATCACAATTCCCAGTATTTGCAATGTTGATAAACACGTGATACAGAAACGCTACTGCCATGAATGGATGGTAAAACACTCTTGCGTGTTGATACCGAGAGATAAAAAAACAATTTTCAATAAAACTATTTTTCAATCAGTCTCACGCTTACTACGTGTCCCATTGAATTATAGCGATTGCACGCTTCCCTTTGCAAGATCGGGCAGACTTTTTTAACAGGAGAGTCTGCCAATGATATCGAGCCTCGTTCCAAATCATTATATGGTAAAGATGATAATGATAATAATAATAATAATAATAATAATAATAATAAATTAATAATAATAATAATAATAATAATAATAATAATGAGAATATAATAATAATAATAATATAATAATAACAATAATAATAATAATGATAATAATAATAATAATAATAATGATGATAATAATAATAAAAATAATGATAATAATAATAATGACAATATGATACAATGTTAATGGCAGCATATTAATACTGAGAACATGGCATCACTGTGAAGATGTTAATGTCAAATTCTTTAAGTCGAAAAGTAAGACAAGTTTATATTACGTGTCAAAAGGTCATTGGACATTTGACTCCAAAGAGACAATTTTACTTGTGTAGAACACCTTTACGACATCAAGTCTTGATTATCATGGGTGTTATTATCATTACTGTTGCAGTTGTTTTATATTACAATCATCATTATTCCTGTTAATATTATCACTAATATCATTACCAATATCATCGATTTTATCATTATTCTTATCAACACTATTAGTATAACCATTATCATTGCTATCAGTATCACCATAACTGTCTCATCACATGTCACCAATTGCAAAAAAAGAGTTGCATCTCTTAAAAAAGAAAAAAAAGAAAAGAAAAAAAACGAACATCGGCTTTCACAACAAGGTGCCATATTATGCAAATTAGCACACCGAAGCTGCCAGACAGACCTTTCACTTTTCGAATGCTATCGAGAGGGCAGGGAACCGCAAGTTTTAGACCTCGTAACCAGGTCTATCAGATTTTCACTGTGATATTTGGCAACTGGTACTTATTTCACTGTGATTTAGCATTTCTCTTGACCTTTCCCGTGTATTGAAAAAAAAATCATAATTCATGCATGAATATTACATTTTTTTCCGTGCATGGATATCAACACTTCTTATCTATAAGAAGAAAATTTCCACATGTAATCATTTTTCACATATAGGCAACATTTCCATACACGAACCCAACATTTCCTTTACATAAACATACTATCTCTCGCCTATGAGCATAAACATTTTCCACGTATAAACATTTTCCGGTGTAGTAAGATTCCCTATTTAAAAGCAAGAAAATTTTCCCGTACATAAGCATCAACACTCCCCATGGACAGATATCCCATGGCACCGTGTTGTATTGGAACTAAACCTGTATTGGTTGTTTATCTTTCCACTTGTGAGATTTCTACTTTATTTGTGTTAGAGACTAAAGAGGTTGAGAGGTACGGAAGAGAAGAGAGGAGAGAGAGAGGAGAGAGAGAGAGAGAGAGAGAGAGAGAGAGAGAGAGAGAGAGAGAGAGATGTGTCTTTCAACTCTAGTATGAGAAAGAATGAGTTGAATGTCGACTTCATTACTAAGTCATGAGGAGTAAATTGGTTAAATCTTATTTAATTGATAATGCTACAGATTGATAAACGAATAGATAGATATGCGAGTGAATGAATTAATATTCTCTCTCTCTCTCTCTCTCTCTCTCTCTCTCTCTCTCTCTCTCTCTCTCTCTCTCTCTCTCTCTCTCTCTCTCTTCCTCTCTCTCTCTCTCTCTCCTCTCCTCCTCTCTCCTCTCCTCTCTCCCTCTCCCTCTCTCTCTCTCTCTAATATCGGTGTCTTCGCACATTAATATATGCTGCTCCTAGTCTCTCCTGCCTCCGTCGTCTCTCGCCTGCCTGCCTGCTCTGTCTGCTCTCTCACATCTCTCCCCCTAGATTGCTGTTACTCATCCCAGAATTTCCCGCCCTTTGTGATTTTTTTCTACACACAAAGTCATTGTGTGTGTTGATTGGAATGTTAGCGCTGAATCATTTGACTGCCTCGAAGATGGATTTAGAGAAATGGCAATGAAAACATTTTTTTTATCTTGGCTGATTTGATTGACGACCTAAATAAATCAAATGCAAAGCTGGCTGGGACAAAAAAAAAAAAAAAAAAAAAAAAAAAAAAAAAAAAAAAAAACGCTTATAAATAAACCTACAAGGATCACAGAAAACACCCTCATCCGTGCCAGACGTCAAAATATCAAATAGATCCGATTTCATTACCTCTACTGGGGTTACCTCTTGCCAAATCGGAGACACGAACTATATTACCTGTGACAGCAGATCTTAAGAGGCCAAGGCGAAAACCTGTCATAAAACTTTCCCATGACCTGATAAATTACGATCCCCTGTCACGCTGTCAAAGTAGCAGTGCCAGACCGTCGGTCCTCTTAGATTTCAACAACAGATGACATTAACAGACAAGTAGAGATTCCCTCCTTAAAAGTAGTAGAGATGCCACTGCTCCCTATGAAAGGAAAATTATTAGACGCCCCCATCCCACGCTCCATGGATTAATGTGGACATCAAAAGAGCTATAAAGGACAAATCTCTCAAAACGAACAGAACTGACATCAACCTTTAGGCTGAATGTAAACCAAAGAAAGAGAAATGTTAAAATGCTAATCCAATCCAACAAGACATTTTCAAAATAAGACCAATGACTGTAAACACGACGCCAAAGAAACATTGAAAACAGTTTAAACGTTAGCACAAAAAAAAAAAAAAAAAAAAAAAAAAACAACACAGATCCTATGCTTATAGAACATCTAAACGACTATTTTGCAATTATCGGTAGACTCACTTACGAACAGGCAGCTGCTTCCTTGGCCCCCAGAACACAACGAGGACAAGGCTCTCAACAAATGCTTTCAGACCACATCCAACAGAGTAGAAACAACAGTCTTAACAATAAAACACTTCCGTGAAACAAATGCTGTAAGAGTGAAAGCATCTCTTTTCAATTATCAACATTCTTAGAATCCAATCACCTCATTTCTGAAACGCAGTATGGGTTTAGAAGATATTCACCGAAATATTATTAAAAATCACAAAAAAATCTACCTAGACAAAAAGCAAATAAATCTACTCGCATTGTGTTATCTATCAAGAGCATATGACAGTGTCAGTCATAAAATCCTGCTGAACAAAATGAAAAATCATGGAACTGACAATAGCTCAGTACTTATCTATCAGTCAGTCAAAATTCGTAATAATATACAATTTAAGAAACCAGTGTTGGACAAACCCTTTCACTCAGTATAATAAACTACTATTCCAATATGTGGGGCCATAACCAACAAAACTAAAAAAAAAAAAAAAAAAAAAACTACAATACTTGCCGCAAGAGTGGCAGTAGGTAACATACATAAAGTTAGCCACTTAACATCTCTATATAGAACAAATTTAAATGGTTAAAACTTCAACAGAAATGCCAGTATGACACATGTATACTCATTCACAAATTCATACAGAGTAACTATCCCAGCTGGATGATGGCTCTCCAAACAACTGTTAACAAAACAAGGGTTCAAACCGGACAGATTAATCTCTCGCGTCAAGAGGTCATACACGAAAACAGGGTCAAGGCAAATCCGAGGATCCGAGATCTGCACCAACCTACTACAAAATATTAGAAACACCTTCAACTTGATTACGTTCAAAATCAAAGTAAAAGAGCATATTTTAAACTGTCCGTGACATCAGGCATTTAAATGCAAAACCAAACCTTAAGCTCTATTTCTAATGATGTCACCATTTTATTTCATAAGTCTCCTACTAATGTACTTGGTATTTTCTGTGACTCTCTATTTAAAAAGAAACACCTTTTTAATTAATGAAATAAAGGGTTTTGACTTTGACCTTGACTCTCGCTCTCTCTCTCTCTCTCTCTCTCTCTCTCTCTGGCTCTCTCTCTCTCTCTCTCTCTCTGCTCTCTCTCTCTCTCTCTGGCTCTCTCTCTCTCTCTCTCTCTCTCTCTCTCTCTCTCTCTCTCTCTCTCTCTCTCTCTCTCTCTCTCGAGGATTTAGATCCCACCCCTCCCTCCCTCTCCCTCTCTCCCTCTCTTCCTCCCCCTTCCCCTCCATCTCCCTCTTTTGAAAATTGACTCGGAAATTGTCTCACATCTAGAAACACGCGATATAAAAAAATCGGTTTCGAATACTTTCCCATGCTTTTTAGGGGTGCTTTTTGGGGGAGGGCATGGGGTACTTTCTGGAGCTGGGGCCATGAGATACTCTCCTGGGCCACGGGTTAGTTATGGGTCCGATCGCATTTTGAAACTAAACTACTGTTCTCGCTCAGCGGACCGTCCACTCTTACTACAGTCATAACCTTCGGGATCCAAGTAACAGGATCAGAGAGTGCGAAGAAGAAAGAGAGGAGAAAGAGATGAGAGAGAGAGAGGGAGAGAAAGAGGGAGGAGAGAGAGAGAGAGAGAGAGAGGAGGGAAAGAGGAGAGGAGAGAGATGAGAGCAGATGGAGAGAGGAGAGAAGGAGATGAGGAGAAAGAGAGAGAGGAGAGAGAGAGAGAGAGAGGAGAGAGAGGAGAGGAGAGAGAGAGAGAAGAGGAGAGAGTGAAAAAGGAGAGGGAGAGAGAGGAGAGAGAGAGAGAGGAGAAGAGAGAGGAGAGAGAGATGAGGGAGAGAGGAGGAGAGAGAGAGAGAAGGAGAGAAGAGATAGAGAGAAGGGGAGAAGAGAGAGAGGAAGGAAGAGGGGGAGGATAGAAGAGAGAAAGTGGAGAGGGGTTCGTGTGGTGTATCTATGCATAATACGTGATATATGTGTACACACACACACACGAGACACACAACACAAATAAAATAAAATAATAAATATATAAAATAAATATATATGAATAATATATAAGATATATATATAAATATAAAATATATAATATATATATATATATAGAATATATATATATATATATATATATATATATAATTGTGTACATATATGAAGACACACACAACACACCACACACACACACGACAATACAACATAACACACACACACACACACACACACACACAACACACGCACACACACACACGCACGCGCATACACATATAAGCCCTCTTTTCTCACACATGTTAAACCGTTTCATTCCATTAGTCTTTTCTTGTGAGTATTGTGACCATACTGTATATATCAAATCCATTGTACTGCTATTTTGAAAGTCATTCTGTGATTTTAATTGTTGAATAACCTGGTTAATTTTTGTTGATATAATTTTCTTAGTTCTAAAATAGACAAATAATAAGTAAATACATGAATAATGAAAGTAAGGTAGGTTTAATTTGGTTCATTTTTTGATAAAACATTTTTCTATGTTTGACATGTGTGCCAGTGTGTCAGTAGAACAGGAAAACTATTTCGACTCTTTCATCCCTCGGGCAAATTTACATACATATTCGTCTTTACCCTATTTGCATAATCCAAAAAATTTAGACCGTCTGGACGCGCCGGGGCATAACAACCAACACATCTCTTCAACAGTCTTTATTTCGTTCATAGAAATCCTTAAGGATCTTTGCTCCAAATTCCTCTTGGCTGAATATAAATAAGTAATCGGTCATAAAAATAACTATTGTACCTCCGGGAATCGTGCAGATTAAACTCCATGAGGTCAGAATGTAAGCCACGGCCGTTTTTTCTCAGCAAGATAAGAATGAGAAAAGCTTGTATGAAGAGGGGGAGGGTGAACGCGGAGTATTTGATTCGTCACTTGGCGTCGAACCTGTGCGCTCCTGGCGTCTCGATCCTTCGCTCTTGCCGCACGGAACTTGGTGAGTTTGTGATCTTTTCGTTTGCTTTTCTTTGTTGCTGTTGGAGTATTGAGTCTTTTTTCCCCTTTTTTTGTTCTTTTTTCTTTCTTTCTCTTCGTCGTTTATTTCTGGAGATTTGTTGTTATTGATATTTCCATTTTATTTATCTATTTATACCTGGAATCGATTTGTTGTTGTTTGTTGTTGTTAGAAATATAAAACAGCTACAAAGTTTTTGTCTTGTTTTCTTGCTGATAAAGTTATATTATTGTATTTTTTTATATACATTTGTATTTTACAATTCTTGGTGATTTTTTTTATGTTAGATTGTCGTTATAATTGAATTGTAATTAATAACTAACACATATGTCACGGTAATATTGCAGTTAAAGTCATATTTCCTCTAGTAATACTGTAGCTTTTCCTTTATTTTCTCGATATCAAAATTGCGTTGGTTAATTCTGTTACTAACCTCGTTATGGTTAATTGCATATGAGTTACTTTGAACTTTCGTTCGTTTTTACTTCATCCATACTAACTTAGAGGTAGTTAAGGAATGCGCGCATACACACACGTGATATATGTAGGTGTGTATACATACATACATGTATATATATATATATATATATATATATATATAATATATATATATATATATATATATATATGTATGTATGAATGTATTGTGTGTATATGTGTGTGTGTATGTCTGTGTTTGTATTTATATTCATATATATACATACATACAGACACACACACACACACACAAATACAAGTATATATATAATATCCATATATATATATGTATATATATATATACAAATATATATATATATATATATATATATATATATATATATATATATATATATATATATATATATATATACATTTAAAGGAAGCTTTTTAGAAAGGGACTCGGCTGCAATGTTGCATTGCTTATGTTGGTGCATGAAATGCATTCTGCTTTAGATAAGGGTCATGAGTCAAGGCATATCTCTCTGGATTTTATTGCAGCTTTTGACTCATGGGTTCACATGGGTTTGACTTTTAAGTTATAGTCTGTTGGTGTTGGTAGTAAAATCTTACGCATTTGAACTGAATTTTCAACTGGTAGACAGCAACGTGCTCAGACAACAACGTGGTTGTTGTTGTAGCTCGTATTTCCGTGTGTCTTCTGGGATTCCTCAGGGTAGTGTTCTTGGCTCTTTGCTCTTCATTTTATATACAAGCGATATGTGGCCCGATATTACTAATAAAATGTTGGCTTATGCTGATGGTACTGCTCTATGCTGACATTCCTTTTCCAGCAACTAGACAAATAGTAGCTGACAGTCTCCCTGTAGACCGGTGGGGCATGAAATCAAATCCAATAACATGATTGTAAGTTCGTCCAGAACGCAGTTGCCTTAGCATCCAAGTCTGCTGATTAATGGAGTCTTAATCATATCGTCAAGCAGAAAAAAATTACGAATGATAAAAAATTATATTGTACTGTTTTTATCGCGTTCGACGTCAAGGATCATAATAAGCAGGTTTTTAAAACCTATTTCTCGCACGGTATTGAAAGGATTATGGCGCTTCGTGAGAAAAGGTGTTTAACGATAAGATTAGACTCCATGACTCCAGGATGTGTTCTTATCTATTGAACATGTAAGAACACAACTGAAATGACATGAAAGCTACTGTGATAGGTATGGAAATATTAGAGATATGTATATGGTATGGATTCAGTTTGTAGCTCTTGCGTGTGTTTGATGATATCTCTGATATATATATATTAGTATCTTTAGTCTTACAGCTTCCTTTATGCATATATATATATATATATATATATATATATATATATATATATATATATATATATATGTATATATATATATGTATATGTATATGTATATGTATATATATATGTATATGTATATGTATGTATATATATATATATATATCATCATCATTTAACGGTAGGTTCATGTCTGAGCCGCCGTGGTCACAGCATGATACTCAATTGCAGTTTTCACGTTGTGATGCTCTTGGAGTGAGTACGTGGTAGGGTCCCCAGTTCCTTTCCACGGAGAGTGCCGGTGTTACCTTTTTAGGTAATCATTCTCTCTTATTTTATCCGGGCTTGGGACCAGCACTTGACTTGGGCTGGCTTGGCCACCCAGTGGCTAGGCAGGCAATCGAGGTGAAGTTCCTTGCCCAAGGGAACAACGCGGTGGTCGGTGACTCGAACCCTCGAACTCAGATTGCCGTCGTGACAGTCTCGAGTATATATATATATTATATATATATATATATATATATATATATATATATATATATATATATTTTTTTTTTTTTTTTTTTTTTTTTTTTTTTTTTTTTTTTTTTTTTTTTTTTTTTTTATTACGGTAGGTTCATGTCTGAGCCGCCGTGGTCACAGCATGATACTTAATTGTAGTTTTCATGTTGTGATGCTCTTGGAGTGAGTACGTGGTAGGGTCCCCAGTTCCTTTCCCAAGAGTGCCGGTTTTACCTTTTTAGGTAATCATTCTCTCTATTTTATCCGGTCTTGGGACCAGCACTGACTTGGGCTGGCTTGCCCACCCAGTGGCTAGGTAGGCAATCGAGGTGAAGTTCCTTGCCCAAGGAACTTCATGGTATCTAGGTTCGATTTACCAAAAATTATTTAAATCAGTGCAAGTGCACACACCAATCGCCGCATGCGAGTGCGTGGATTCATCCATGCACACACACATCGCCGCGCGCGTATGTGAGCATGCGCGCTGATTTATATATATATATATATATATATATATATATATATATATATATATATATATATATATATATATATACATGTTACAATCAATGGAATGATTGTGGAAAATGTGAAAGAGTTCACTTAT